>NC_090646.1:679698355-679790855 GCF_040937935.1 Hyperolius riggenbachi
TATGGTTCATCTCATCTTATATGTAGGGCTAGTACCAGAAGTGTATAGGTTCATCTCATCTTATATGTAGGGCTAGTACCAGAAGTGTATATGGTTCATCTCATCTTATATGTAGGGCTAGTACCAGAAGTGTATAGGTTCATCTCATCTTATATGTAGGGCTAGTACCAGAAGTGTATAGGTTTATCTCATCTTATATGTAGGGCTAGTACCATACGTGTATATGGTTTATCTCATCTTATATGTAGGGCTAGTACCAGAAGTGTATAGGTTCATCTCATCTTATATGTAGGGCTAGTACCATAAGTGTATATGGTTCATCTCATCTTATATGTAGGGCTAGTACCAGAAGTGTATAGGTTTATCTCATCTTATATGTAGGGCTAGTACCAGAAGTGTATAGGTTTATCTCATCTTATATGTAGGGCTAGTACCAGAAGTGTATAGGTTTATCTCATCTTATATGTAGGGCTAGTACCAGAAGTGTATATGGTTTATCTCATCTTATATGTAGGGCTAGTACCAGAAGTGTATAGGTTTATCTCATCTTATATGTAGGGCTAGTACCAGAAGTGTATATGGTTTATCTCATCTTATATGTAGGGCTAGTACCAGAAGTGTATAGGTTTATCTCATCTTATATGTAGGGCTAGTACCAGAAGTGTATAGGTTCATCTCATCTTATATGTAGGGCTAGTACCAGAAGTGTATAGGTTCATCTCATCTTATATGTAGGGCTAGTACCAGAAGTGTATAGGTTTATCTCATCTTATATGTAGGGCTAGTACCAGAAGTGTATAGGTTTATCTCACCTTATATGTAGGGCTAGTACCAGAAGTGTATAGGTTTATCTCATCTTATATGTAGGGCTAGTACCAGAAGTGTATATGTTTATCTCATCTTATATGTAGGGCTAGTACCAGAAGTGTATATGGTTTATCTCATCTTATATGTAGGGCTAGTACCAGAAGTGTATATGGTTTATCTCATCTTATATGTAGGGCTAGTACCAGAAGTGTATAGGTTCATCTCATCTTATATGTAGGGCTAGTACCAGAAGTGTATATGGTTTATCTCATCTTATATGTAGGGCTGGTACCAGAAGTGTATATGGTTTATCTCATCTTATATGTAGGGCTAGTACCAGAAGTGTATATGGTTTATCTCATCTTATATGTAGGGCTAGTACCAGAAGTGTATAGGTTCATCTCATCTTATATGTAGGGCTAGTACCAGAAGTGTATATGGTTTATCTCATCTTATATGTAGGGCTAGTACCAGAAGTGTATAGGTTTATCTCATCTTATATGTAGGGCTAGTACCAGAAGTGTATATGGTTCATCTCATCTTATATGTAGGGCTAGTACCAGAAGTGTATAGGTTTATCTCATGTTATATGTAGGGCTAGTACCAGAAGTGTATAGGTTTATCTCATCTTATATGTAGGGCTAGTACCAGAAGTGTATATGTTTATCTCATCATCTTATATGTAGGGCTAGTACCAGAAGTGTATAGGTTTATCTCATCTTATATGTAGGGCTAGTACCAGAAGTGTATATGGTTTATCTCATCTTATATGTAGGGCTAGTACCATACGTGTATATGGTTTATCTCATCTTATATGTAGGGCTAGTACCAGAAGTGTATAGGTTCATCTCATCTTATATGTAGGGCTAGTACCAGAAGTGTATATGGTTTATCTCATCTTATATGTAGGGCTAGTACCAGAAGTGTATAGGTTTATCTCATCTTATATGTAGGGCTAGTACCAGAAGTGTATATGTTTATCTCATCATCTTATATGTAGGGCTGGTACCAGAAGTGTATACGTTAATCTCATATGTTCCTTCAGATACATTTTATGAGAAGATAACTGTAAATACTGCAATGAGTGGCACAGCCGGTTGTTGTGGAGTCAGTATCTATGCCAGTTGTGTTACTCCTCACACAAGTCTCACCTGTGTCAGGTAACGTATCTGTCCCGACAGCTCAGACTCCACCTTCTGCATGGACGCCGTGAATTGCGTGGCTTGTCTGTCCACCAGCCGCTCATTTGGCTTCTCCTTAGAAAGTTCCAGAATCACATTTCCTACAATAAGGAGGACAGGCAGTTACTCAGCTGATTGTCCTGAAAACACGAGATCTGCTCTCAGACCACGAACCACGTCACTCAGAATCTCCTCCATACAGAGAGTCAGTGAGAAGAAGGGGAGCAACGAGACCATTCAGGAGCAGGAAAGCAAATAATGATGGTTTGCATGCAAATTTAAGGCAAGTTATATGCGGCTTAGAATTAGGACAATTAAATACACTTGCTTGTGTTTTTGATTCACCTGATCTCCAAGCTGCATGCAGTTGTGTTCCGCATGCATGTAATCTGGACTGCAGCTCACTGCGCACCTGTAGTAAGCAGTCAGTGCGGCAGCACAAGTCACCCGGGTACAACACGTTTAACCACTGAAGTACCAGCGGTCTCAGCCCCCTTAAGCAGTGTTCCCCAACCCTGTCCTCAAGGCCCACCAACAGTGCATGTTTTGTGGAAATCCACACAGGTACTTAATCAGCTCTGCTGAGACACTAATTACCTCACCTGTGCATGTTTGTGGTTTTCTGGAAAACATGCACTGTTGGTGGGCCTTGAGGATAGGGTTGGGGAGCTCTGCCCTTAAGGACCAGAGACCGCTGGTACCAGAAACAGCGGAATACAGTCAAAAGTCAGTGAATTGCCACACATACCCACCACAACTGTCTACGCCAGACACTGGGAACCTCAGCCACCCACTCTGCTGTCACTATGACAGCAGAGTTCCTGTGAGCCAGTCAGGAGCCGCTTTCATTGGCTCCAGATGCTATTAATGTAAGCCAATTGAAGTTGCTCACATTGATAGTCTCTCTGCCGTCATAGAGACGGGAGGGCGAGAGAGTGGCAGTGGGCAGTGGTGAGAGCGTGCGGCGAGCTGAAATCTACACCCTGCCAGCCACAGCAGCATCAAAACAGGGCGTAGATTTCAACTAACGTCATCCTTAAATGGTTAACGTGTACCTGAGATGAAAGGGTATAATAGTTTTATACATACCTGAGGCTTCCTCCAGCCCCCTCCATGCCGATCGCTGCCTCGCTGTCCTCCTCCGCCTCCTGGATTGTCTGGTAGAAGCCCTGTTAGCTTTGCTAGTCGGGGAGTTACTGCGTAGGTGCAGAATGCTTCCAGCTGCGGGAGCGTGCGGGCGGACTGCGCCGACTGGCAAAGCTAATGGGGCTTCTACCAGACAATCCAGGAGTCGGAGGAGGGCAGCGATCCGCATGGAGAGGGCTGCCTCAGGTATTCATAAAACTTGTATACCCTTTCATCTCAGATACATGTTAAATCGATATTTTGAAGAAAGAAAAATGTATATAAAAAAGGAAAATTTGATAATTTAGAGCACTGATTAAAAGTACACCGAAAATGTAAGAAATAGCAGTTGCCTGGCAGTCCTGCACGGAAGCTGAGCTGTCAGCGTGACAGAGTGAGCGGGTGCAGCAGTGAGGACTGCGAGAGCGCATGGCAGGGATGACTGAATTCTACGCCCTGGCAGAAATAACCAGGGCTGTGGAGTCGGGGCAAATATTGGGCACCCGGAGTCGGAGTCGTGGTTTCATAAACTGAGGAATCGGAAGATTTTTGTACCGACTCCACAGCCCTGGAAATAACAGGACATAAACAGGGTGTAGATTTCATCATTAAGATCTGGAAATTCAAAACTTCATATAACTCGCCCTTAAAGTGTACCCCTGAGATGAAACATTAGCCTGTATTTATGCTTACCTGGGGCTTCCCCCTCGCTGTCTTCGGCTCTGGTACCCGCGAGCGGGCGATTAGTGGGGGTTAATACTTACGCACTTGCCGCTTCTCTATGGTAACGGTGTCACGTGCAATTCGCCACATGACATCAGCGTATCACAGGGTGCCAGTGTATGATATGCTGGCGTGTCATGTGACAATGTGCACGTGATGCTGTTACCATGGAGACGTGACGCAGGAAGCAGTGAGTGCGTAATTATTAACCCCCACCAATCGCCCGCTTGCACGGAAGGGGGAAAGAGGAATCTACCTGCCTATCAGCGGGCCGTAGTTTGCTCAGCGCTGGTCTATAGCCTTCCCCGTTCTCCTTATGCCCCTCTCTTCCCAATCTGGCACCCTCTTCACCACATTCGACTTTAAAGGGACCCTGAGCAGTACAGCGGCCGAGTGTTTGGCTACCACTTCCTTATCAGTGACGCTAGTCGTCATCATGGCGGCCAGCGTGACAGTACTGCGAATGCATGGTTTAGAGTTAGAAGACTGCACATCCGCAGTACTGTCACGCCGGCCAGCGTGAAGACGACTAGTGCCACCGATAAGGAAGTGGTAGCCCGACACTCGGCCCGGGTGTCGCCGGTGCTGTATGCGGCGGAGGGACCGGGACAGCAGCCAGGAGGACGCTGGGGGACCTCCGACCTACGGTGGGCTGGAGAAAGCCCCAGGTAAGTTCCGATTTTGTTTATTTTCACTGCCCAGGGTCTCTTTAATAGTGCTAATGTAATCAGGGGAACTTCCCACTTGAGCAATTTGTTTGAAAAAAAAAAAAAAAAAAAAAAAAAAATATGATTGTTTAAAAGTGTTGGAATGCTACACAAATGTAAGTGCCCATAAAATTGCATTTAAAAATGTAGAATAAATATTGATAACGATAAATAAAAAGTGACATGAAGTGTAATTAGCCAGGCCTAATACAGCGCTGGGTACTGTCATTCGGTTTGGATGGTTACCTGCGTTCAGCAAGATGGTGGAAATCTCCCGCTCAATATCCTCCAAGACGCGCAGCCTCTCATTGGCCAGGCTATAGGTGGTCATTGTGTGCTCAGAGCGTTCAGCAGGTCCTCACACTGCTCCGCTCAACCTGTTATATGAAAATACATTATTACACATTCTATAAACACTGTGTGCTCAGAGGGTTCAGCAGGTCCTCACACTGCTCCGCCCAACCCGATATCTGCAAATACATTATTACACATTCTATAAACACTGTGTGCTCAGAGGGTTCAGCAGGACCTCACACTGCTCCGCCCAACCTGATATAAGCAAATACATTATTACACATTCTATAAACACTGTGTGCTCAGAGGGTTCAGCAGGTCCACACACTGCGCTGCCCAACCTGATATCTGCAAATACATTATTACACATTCTATAAACACTGTGTGCTCAGAGGGTTCAGTAATTCTACAGAATATATAAAGCAGAGGGACACCAAGAGCCCCAATAGTGTAATTCGTCTTGGGGACAACAAAATAAATGAGAAGTTAAATTATACTCACAAACCAGGGTTACCAATAGGCAACCACTGTATAGGCAGGTGGGGAGAACAATCCTGACCCCACTCAGGAATAAAAAGTCGCTCTCTGTAGACAGGAAAATAGGGTAACAACCCTCCACCCAGGGTGGACTCAATGTAGTGTACAAGATACAGAGGCGCCAAAAGAATAAAAGGTAATTAAATGAACTTAAAAAACCAACTGGTTAAGCAGAGGAGGCAGCGGTGGTCTTACCCCCTCCAAACAGACACAGGCAAGGACTGCGATTCAGACAGTCAACAATTTATTCGGAACTCCGAATCGGAGTTCCGAATAAATTGTTGACTGTCTGAATCGCAGTCCTTGCCTGTGTCTGTTTGGAGGGGGTAAGACCACCGCTGCCTCCTCTGCTTAACCAGTTGGTTTTTTAAGTTCATTTAATTACCTTTTATTCTTTTGGCGCCTCTGTATCTTGTACTCTACAGAATATATGACACATATATATGAATATATGTATACACCAGGCAGCATGATGGTGTAGTGGTTAGTGCTCTCGCCTTGCAGCGCTGGGTCCTCGGTTCGAATCCCATCTGCAAGGAGTTTGTATGTTCTCCCTATGTCTGCATGGGTTTCCTCCAGGCACTCCAGTTTCCTCTCACATCCCAAAAACATACAGATAAGTTAATTGGCTTCCCCCTAAATTGGCCATACACTACGATACATGCACTACACAATATAGGCATATGACCATGGAAGGGACTGGATTGTGAGCCCCTCTGAAGGACAGTTAGTGACAAGACAATATACTCTGTACAGCGCTGCGGAAGACGTTGGCGCTATATAAATACTAAGTAAGAATAGAGCACACATGTACAGTATAATAGATACATGTGGCAGACAGTACCTTCATACACATACAGTATATGCATTATACACACATACAGTATACAGAGACACCCAGTATATGCATTATACACACATACAGTATACAGAGACACCCAGTATATGCATTATACACACATACAGTATACAGAGACACCCAGTATATGCATTATACACACATACAGTATACAGAGACACCCAGTATATGCATTATACACACATACAGTATACAGAGACACCCAGTATATGCATTATACACACATACAGTATACAGAGACACCCAGTATATGCATTATACACACATACAGTATACAGAGACACCCAGTATATGCATTATACACACATACAGTATACAGAGACACCCAGTATATGCATTATACACACATACAGTATACAGAGACACGTGGTATAGGTAGACAGCACAGAGATACACAGTATATGCATTATACACACATACAGTATATGCATTATACACACATACAGTATACAGAGACACCCAGTATATGCATTATACACACATACAGTATACAGAGACACCCAGTATATGCATTATACACACATACAGTATACAGAGTCACCCAGTATATGCATTATACACACATACAGTATACAGAGACACCCAGTATATGCATTATACACACATACAGTATACAGAGACACCCAGTATATGCATTATACACACATACAGTATACAGAGACACCCAGTATATGCATTATACACACATACAGTATACAGAGACACCCAGTATATGCATTATACACACATACAGTATACAGAGACACCCAGTATATGCATTATACACACATACAGTATACAGAGACACCCAGTATATGCATTATACACACATACAGTATACAGAGACACGTGGTATAGGTAGACAGCACAGAGATACACAGTATATGCATTATACACACATACAGTATACAGAGACACCCAGTATATGCATTATACACACATACAGTATACAGAGACACCCAGTATATGCATTATACACACATACAGTATACAGAGATACACAGTATATGCATTATACACACATACAGTATACAGAGACACCCAGTATATGCATTATACACACATACAGTATACAGAGACACCCAGTATATGCATTATACACACATACAGTATACAGAGACACCCAGTATATGCATTATACACACATACAGTATACAGAGACACCCAGTATATGCATTATACACACATACAGTATACAGAGACACCCAGTATATGCATTATACACACATACAGTATACAGAGACACCCAGTATATGCATTATACACACATACAGTATACAGAGACACCCAGTATATGCATTATACACACATACAGTATACAGAGACACCCAGTATATGCATTATACACACATACAGTATACAGAGACACGTGGTATAGGTAGACAGCACAGAGATACACAGTATATGCATTATACACACATACAGTATACAGAGACACCCAGTATATGCATTATACACACATACAGTATACAGAGACACCCAGTATATGCATTATACACACATACAGTATACAGAGACACCCAGTATATGCATTATACACACATACAGTATACAGAGACACCCAGTATATGCATTATACACACATACAGTATACAGAGACACCCAGTATATGCATTATACACACATACAGTATACAGAGACACGTGGTATAGGTAGACAGCACAGAGATACACAGTATATGCATTATACACACATACAGTATACAGAGACACCCAGTATATGCATTATACACACATACAGTATACAGAGACACCCAGTATATGCATTATACACACATACAGTATACAGAGACACCCAGTATATGCATTATACACACATACAGTATACAGAGACACCCAGTATATGCATTATACACACATACAGTATACAGAGACACCCAGTATATGCATTATACACACATACAGTATACAGAGACACCCAGTATATGCATTATACACACATACAGTATACAGAGACACCCAGTATATGCATTATACACACATACAGTATACAGAGACACGTGGTATAGGTAGACAGCACAGAGATACACAGTATATGCATTATACACACATACAGTATACAGAGACACCCAGTATATGCATTATACACACATACAGTATACAGAGACACCCAGTATATGCATTATACACACATACAGTATACAGAGACACCCAGTATATGCATTATACACACATACAGTATACAGAGACACCCAGTATATGCATTATACACACATACAGTATACAGAGACACCCAGTATATGCATTATACACACATACAGTATACAGAGACACGTGGTATAGGTAGACAGCACAGAGATACACAGTATATGCATTATACACACATACAGTATACAGAGACACCCAGTATATGCATTATACACACATACAGTATACAGAGACACCCAGTATATGCATTATACACACATACAGTATACAGAGACACCCAGTATATGCATTATACACACATACAGTATACAGAGACACGTGGTATAGGTAGACAGCACAGAGATACACAGTATATGCATTATACACACATACAGTATACAGAGACACCCAGTATATGCATTATACACACATACAGTATACAGAGACACCCAGTATATGCATTATACACACATACAGTATACAGAGACACCCAGTATATGCATTATACACACATACAGTATACAGAGACACCCAGTATATGCATTATACACACATACAGTATACAGAGACACCCAGTATATGCATTATACACACATACAGTATACAGAGACACCCAGTATATGCATTATACACACATACAGTATACAGAGACACCCAGTATATGCATTATACACACATACAGTATACAGAGACACCCAGTATATGCATTATACACACATACAGTATACAGAGACACCCAGTATATGCATTATACACACATACAGTATACAGAGACACGTGGTATAGGTAGACAGCACAGAGATACACAGTATATGCATTATACACACATACAGTATACAGAGACACCCAGTATATGCATTATACACACATACAGTATACAGAGACACCCAGTATATGCATTATACACACATACAGTATACAGAGACACCCAGTATATGCATTATACACACATACAGTATACAGAGACACCCAGTATATGCATTATACACACATACAGTATACAGAGACACCCAGTATATGCATTATACACACATACAGTATACAGAGACACCCAGTATATGCATTATACACACATACAGTATACAGAGACACCCAGTATATGCATTATACACACATACAGTATACAGAGACACCCAGTATATGCATTATACACACATACAGTATACAGAGACACGTGGTATAGGTAGACAGCACAGAGATACACAGTATATGCATTATACACACATACAGTATACAGAGACACCCAGTATATGCATTATACACACATACAGTATACAGAGACACCCAGTATATGCATTATACACACATACAGTATACAGAGACACCCAGTATATGCATTATACACACATACAGTATACAGAGACACCCAGTATATGCATTATACACACATACAGTATACAGAGACACCCAGTATATGCATTATACACACATACAGTATACAGAGACACCCAGTATATGCATTATACACACATACAGTATACAGAGACACCCAGTATATGCATTATACACACATACAGTATACAGAGACACCCAGTATATGCATTATACACACATACAGTATACAGAGACACCCAGTATATGCATTATACACACATACAGTATACAGAGACACCCAGTATATGCATTATACACACATACAGTATACAGAGACACGTGGTATAGGTAGACAGCACAGAGATACACAGTATATGCATTATACACACATACAGTATACAGAGACACCCAGTATATGCATTATACACACATACAGTATACAGAGACACCCAGTATATGCATTATACACACATACAGTATACAGAGACACCCAGTATATGCATTATACACACATACAGTATACAGAGACACCCAGTATATGCATTATACACACATACAGTATACAGAGACACCCAGTATATGCATTATACACACATACAGTATACAGAGACACCCAGTATATGCATTATACACACATACAGTATACAGAGACACGTGGTATAGGTAGACAGCACAGAGATACACAGTATATGCATTATACACACATACAGTATACAGAGACACCCAGTATATGCATTATACACACATACAGTATACAGAGACACCCAGTATATGCATTATACACACATACAGTATACAGAGACACCCAGTATATGCATTATACACACATACAGTATACAGAGACACCCAGTATATGCATTATACACACATACAGTATACAGAGACACCCAGTATATGCATTATACACACATACAGTATACAGAGACACCCAGTATATGCATTATACACACATACAGTATACAGAGACACCCAGTATATGCATTATACACACATACAGTATACAGAGACACCCAGTATATGCATTATACACACATACAGTATACAGAGACACCCAGTATATGCATTATACACACATACAGTATACAGAGACACCCAGTATATGCATTATACACACATACAGTATACAGAGACACCCAGTATATGCATTATACACACATACAGTATACAGAGACACCCAGTATATGCATTATACACACATACAGTATACAGAGACACCCAGTATATGCATTATACACACATACAGTATACAGAGACACCCAGTATATGCATTATACACACATACAGTATACAGAGACACCCAGTATATGCATTATACACACATACAGTATACAGAGACACCCAGTATATGCATTATACACACATACAGTATACAGAGACACCCAGTATATGCATTATACACACATACAGTATACAGAGACACCCAGTATATGCATTATACACACATACAGTATACAGAGACACCCAGTATATGCATTATACACACATACAGTATACAGAGACACCCAGTATATGCATTATACACACATACAGTATACAGAGACACCCAGTATATGCATTATACACACATACAGTATACAGAGACACCCAGTATATGCATTATACACACATACAGTATACAGAGACACCCAGTATATGCATTATACACACATACAGTATACAGAGACACCCAGTATATGCATTATACACACATACAGTATACAGAGACACCCAGTATATGCATTATACACACATACAGTATACAGAGACACCCAGTATATGCATTATACACACATACAGTATACAGAGACACCCAGTATATGCATTATACACACATACAGTATACAGAGACACCCAGTATATGCATTATACACACATACAGTATACAGAGACACCCAGTATATGCATTATACACACATACAGTATACAGAGACACCCAGTATATGCATTATACACACATACAGTATACAGAGACACCCAGTATATGCATTATACACACATACAGTATACAGAGACACCCAGTATATGCATTATACACACATACAGTATACAGAGACACCCAGTATATGCATTATACACACATACAGTATACAGAGATACACAGTATATGCATTATACACACATACAGTATACAGAGACACCCAGTATATGCATTATACACACATACAGTATACAGAGACACCCAGTATATGCATTATACACACATACAGTATACAGAGACACGTGGTATAGGTAGACAGCACCTCTGCAGCAGCAGCGTACACAGCACAGAGATACACGCACAGTTATACAGTATACACACCTGTAGCCAGCACCTATATACACTGTATATATCTCGCCTCTGACCTCCTGCTGACCCGGAAGTGTCTCGCGCAGCCTCTCCCATTCCTATCATATGCGCTCACACGTCAGGCAGCGTCTCCCGCATAGCCCCGCCTCCTCCCCTCCGCGCATGCGCGCTCGGCGTGTCCCCGCTCTGTGTATCAGCGCTGTATGGAGTCTCCAGGCCGGCCGCCATGTTACCGGAGACCATCCTGCGTGCTGTGCTGGGAGACAGACGGGCGGGGGAGGCTGGAGCTCTAGCGGCTGTGTGACCGGAGCACGCCGAGACCGAGGGAGTGGCCGTGTGATCCGTGGGGCGGGGCCACTGCTAGCCTCTGACCACCTCATATGGCGGGAATCTCGCCTCTGATGTGTCCCCGCCCCCCGGCACAGGTGTGTGCAGTCACCCAGCTCACTGTGCACGATGTCTGATGGCATGATTATACTGCAGTGTGCAGAGTCAGGCATAGCAGCCTGTGTGTGATACAGGGCTGGAGGGTTACATACTTACACCCCTCCCCCATCCTGCTGCATTACAAGGGCACCTGTAAGTTAAAAAAAAAACAGACACACATAGCCCCCCTTTGAAAACCAAGTCCCGCCCCCTTTCTTCCTGTTCAGAAATGCATAAATATATATGTATGTTTTACTAAAGAAATGTTTGACCCTGAAATTTATTCCCAGACTTTAAGGCCCCATTCACACTAGAGCGTTTTATAGCATTTTGCCAGCGATTCCAGCAAAACACTCTAGCGCTAGTGCTTTAAAACCCTATGGGCCCATTCTTACTTGGGCAATTTGCGTTAATCGCTGGCGATTAACGCAAATGCGTAGCCTGCACCATTTTCAGGCAGTTTCCCGGCAATCGCGTTTCAGTGCTATGGAAGCGCTAAACGCGATTGCGGAAAAATCACCGCAGTGTTCAGTGATTTTCAGCTGAAAAATCACTCCCGCAAAACGCCGACGTTTGGCACTTTCAAGTGTGAATGGGGCTTAAATGTATATATTATTTTCTTGTGTTAATATGAAGGAAAATGACCCAGGATAGAAAGGACCAGTGTGGTTTGAATTATAAACCTATTTTTCTCAATATATTTTTATGGTATGCGTGACTAGGGCTGTGTTGAGGGCATGATTAGGGGTGTGGCAGGGCAGACTAGCGCCACTTTGAGATAAGGAAGGGACAGTTAAAGTAAATCTGAGATAGGGACTTACATATACATATCTAGGGCTGCCTCCAGGGTTGTCACTCCCATGCCGTCCTCCTCCGCCTCCTCATTTGTCTGCAATTGGCCACAGAAAGTCCTCCGGTCCAGGACCAATTGCACAACCTAGCCGCGCTCACTCCCCTGTCTAGCTCCTGGCACCAAGAGTGTTCACAGGTTCAGAACGCACCCGGTGACAGGAGCGAGACAGGCGCGCTCACTTGGGTGAACTGTGCCGGCTGGAGGACTTTCCCGGGGCCAGTTGCAGGCGAACGAGGAGGTGGAGAATGGCGTGGGAGCGATAAGCCTGGAGGGGGCTGGAGGAAGCCCCAGGTATGTATATTTTATATATAAATCCTCATCTCAGAAGGTTGGTCTGACCTCATCGCTGGGGCCCAGGAGGCAGAGGCGGTGAATGGCTGCGGGGAGAGCTACGGCGAGGGACATGCTGGGAGCTTGGGGCTGGAGGAAGCCCTGGGTAAGTAGCCCTTATTTTCTTTTAAAATGCCTGATAACTCCTTTAAAGACAGGGCCTGGCATGACAGACAGGCTTTCTCTGCTCCCAAAAATTACCGAAGAGGGCTCGCTCAGGGTCATGCTCTTTAAAATGGTGCACGAGGCAGCACGAGGCAGCACGGGAAGCAGATGTGACACTGAGGCACGTTCCCTGCTCTATGACATCCCTCTGTGTCCCCTATGCGCTGCTCTCCGCCCCCCCCCAGACACAAGCGTGCCATGCGGTCACCTCCCAAAACTGGTGACAAGCTGCTTGTCTGCAATCTATGAGGGGGAGGGGCATCCTTTGCAGGAGAGGCACTCCTACATAACACCCACTCTGGCATTAGGACTGCCCCTTCCCCTGCACTAATTGGCTAGCCCTGCCTCTCCCTCGCCACCCTGCTCTTTCATGAGATACACAGAGCCAGAGCTGTAGTGAAGTAACTCCAAGGGTTGCAGCCATGTTCGTGTGTTTTTGTTTTTTACCAAAAGTTGTCGATTGTGAGATGTAGGAGTGGCGGTAATTGACGCTACCTGATCTGGCTAGCCCTCTGGATCGGGTAGCATATTTTTCTTTCCCCTCCAGAAAAAAATGTCTTCCCCGGGTTTGCTTTAAAGAGGAGCACGGCCCTGTGCAAGCCGTTGTTGGCAGACACTGCCATACTTGCACAGGCGTTGTTTGGCTGCACTCGTGCTTAACCCTCCTGGTGGTACGCGGTTTCGGTGGCTGGGTCCGCGGGAGGGATTTTTTGAATAAAACTTGTTGCAATACTTGTAGCTAGCAATAGGCTAGCTACCAGTGTCCCCCGCACCTCTCTAAACCCCCCTGCGTATATTTACCCAGCCGCGATCCCGCGAGAGCAGCAGCCTCCGCAATCAGCTTCAGTCGCTATGGCGACAATTGGACATGACATCATCGACGTAATGCGCAGTCCCGATCCTCCTCATAGCGAAGGGTGGAGATGATTGGGAGGCTGCGCCATTGCAGGATCCCTGGGGGGGGGGGTACGTATTACGGAGGCAATCGGGGGGGATCAGAGCAGAGGGACTTGGGGGACACAGGTAGCTAGCCTAGTGCTAGCTACAAGTATTACAACACGTTTTATTAAAAAAATCCCTCCCGGGGCCATGCAATCCTCTGTGGCAGCTACCCCGAATGTAGGTCGGGGTTACCGCCAGGAGGGTTAAAGGACAACTGAAGTGAGAAGAATATGGAGGCTACTATAATTACCAGCCAGAGCTGCGAGGCATGTACAGAAGAGGGGGCGTGTCATATACGTGGCAGATAATACAGACGCCTTCAAAAGGGCTAAATTGTGGCTATTGCAGCTAGAGATGATCAAATGCATGCAATAATGTTATGCAGCTTCAACATGGACCAATAAAAATTAAAGCATGGTCCCATTTCAAGCTGCATATAATTTACATGAAATTTGAATGTAACAAGAAATGATTTTCATCTCATGAATCACCCCTGATTGCTGCCGCCCAGTATCTAGCTTATTTCTTATCTAGCCCCACTGTAAGCTCCATGCCAAAAGGTGCATACATGGATCCAATTTTGATTGGCCAATGGACAATTTACCGACCACCATGTTGTATAAGAGCTTATCTACACAACCTGTTGATAGTATTCAGACTCTGTTGGCCCTCACAGTACATGTACGTGGTAAAATTGGCCAATCACAATTGCATGTGTATACCAGGCTTTACTCTACCGATCCCTGTTTCACGTAATTCAGCTCCAGCTGCTATTGCCTGTGCCCAGTAACCTGTAAACAGAGGAAGACAAAAGTCACATAGCACAGTACAGGGAGACCTGTGGCTGCTCCATAGGCTTGCCTGATCCCCCATGACCCCTCCGCTGCCGGCTGGTACCCTCTTCATCTGTGTGGCTGCGCTCCCCCCCGTGTACAAGCGCGGGCGCACAATGCATGCACCAGTAGGGGTCACACCTGTGTTGTAGCAGCAGTCACTGGTGTACAGAGAAAAAAGCCAAGCATGAGTGGCTCTATGCTATTACGCATCCACGAGTTTGCGCCAGCACAGGGCAGCCACGGTCATACACAGAGAGGAGCGCAGGGCAGCCGCGGTCATACACAGAGAGGAGCGCAGGGCAGCCACAGTCATACACAGAGAGGAGCGCAGTGCAGCCACGGTCATACACAGAGAGGAGTGCAGTGCAGCCGCGGTCATACACAGAGAGGAGCACAGGGCAGCCACGGTCATACACAGAGAGGAGCGCAGTGCAGCCGCGGTCATACACAGAGAGGAGCACAGGGCAGCCGCGGTCATACACAGAGAGGAGCGCAGGGCAGCCACGGTCATACACAGAGAGGAGCGCAGTGCAGCCACGGTCATACACAGAGAGGAGCGCAGGGCAGCCACGGTCATACACAGAGAGGAGCGCAGGGCAGCCGCGGTCATACACAGAGAGGAGCACAGGGCAGCCACGCTCATACACAGAGAGGAGCACAGGGCAGCCACGCTCATACACAGAGAGGAGCACAGGGCAGCCGCACTCATACACAGAGAGGAGCACAGGGCAGCCGCGCTCATACACAGAGAGGAGCACAGGGCAGCCGTGCTCATACACAGAGAGGAGCACAGGGCAGCCACGCTCATACACAAAGAGGAGCACAGTGCAGCCGCGCTCATACACAGAGAGGAGCGCCACGCTCATACACAGAGAGGAGCGCAGTGCAGCCACGCTCATACACAGAGAGGAGCACAGGGCAGCCGCACTCATACACAGAGAGGAGCACAGGGCAGCCGCACTCATACACAGAGAGGAGCACAGGGCAGCCGCGCTCATACACAGAGAGGAGCACAGGGCAGCCGTGCTCATACACAGAGAGGAGCACAGGGCAGCCACGCTCATACACAGAGAGGAGCACAGTGCAGCCGCGCTCATACACAGAGAGGAGCGCCACGCTCATACACAGAGAGGAGCGCAGTGCAGCCACGCTCATACACAGAGAGGAGCACAGGGCAGCCGCACTCATACACAGAGAGGAGCACAGGGCAGCCGCACTCATACACAGAGAGGAGTACAGGGCAGCCGTGCTCATACACAGAGAGGAGCACATGGCAGCCACGCTCATACACAGAGAGGAGCACAGGGCAGCCATGCTCTTACACAGAGAGGAGCACAGGGCAGCCGCGCTCATACACAGAGAGGAGCACAGTGCAGCCACGCTCACACACAGAGGAGCGCAGTGCAGCCGCGGTCATACACAGAGCGGAGCGCAGTGCAGCTACGCTCATACACAGAGGAGCGCAGTGCAGCCGCGGTCATACACAGAGGAGCGCAGTGCAGCCGCGGTCATATACAGAGGAGCACAGGGCAGCCACCCTCCTACACACAGAGGAGCGCTTTGCAGCCGCAGTCATACACAGAGAGGAGCACAGGGCAGCCGTGCTCATACACAGAGAGGAGCACAGGGCAGCCACGCTCATACACAGAGAGGAGCACAGTGCAGCCGCGCTCATACACAGAGAGGAGCGCCACGCTCATACACAGAGAGGAGCACAGGGCAGCCGCACTCATACACAGAGAGGAGCACAGGGCAGCCGCACTCATACACAGAGAGGAGCACAGGGCAGCCGCACTCATACACAGAGAGGAGCACAGGGCAGCCGCGCTCATACACAGAGAGGAGCACAGGGCAGCCACGCTCATACACAGAGAGGAGCACAGTGCAGCCGCGCTCATACACAGAGAGGAGCGCCACGCTCATACACAGAGAGGAGCGCAGTGCAGCCACGCTCATACACAGAGAGGAGCACAGGGCAGCCGCACTCATACACAGAGAGGAGCACAGGGCAGCCGCACTCATACACAGAGAGGAGCACAGGGCAGCCGCGCTCATACACAGAGAGGAGCACAGGGCAGCCGCGCTCATACACAGAGAGGAGCACATGGCAGCCACGCTCATACACAGAGAGGAGCACAGGGCAGCCATGCTCTTACACAGAGAGGAGCACAGGGCAGCCGCGCTCATACACAGAGAGGAGCGCAGTGCAGCCGCGCTCACACACAGAGGAGCGCAGTTCAGCCGCGGTCATACACAGAGCAGCGCAGTGCAGCCGCGGTCATACACAGAGCGGAGCGCAGTGCAGCTACGCTCATACACAGAGGAGCGCAGTGCAGCCGCGGTCATACACAGAGGAGCGCAGTGCAGCCGCGGTCATATACAGAGGAGCACAGGGCAGCCACGCTCCTACACACAGAGGAGCGCTTTGCAGCCGCGGTCATACACAGAGAGGAGCGCAGTGCAGCCGCGCTTATACACAGAGGAGCGCAGTGCAGCCGCGGTCATACACAGAGGAGCGCAGTGCAGCCGCGGTCATACACAGAGGAGCACAGGGCAGCCACTCTCATACACACAGAGGAGCGCAGTGCAGCCGCGGTCATACACAGAGGAGCGCAGTGCAGCCGCGGTCATACACAGAGGAGCACAGGGCAGCCACGCTCATACACACAGAGGAGCGCAGTGCAGCTGCGCTCATACACAGAGATGAGCGCAGTGCAGCCGCGCTCATACACAGAGGAGCGCAGTGCAGCTGCGGTTATACACAGAGGAGCGCAGTGCAGCCGCGGTCATACACAGAGGAGCACAGGGCAGCCACACTCATACACACAAACAGCGCAGTGCAGCCGCGGTCATACACAGAGGAGCACAGGACAGCCACGCTCATACACAGAGAGGAGCACAGGGCAGCCACGCTTATACACAGAGAGGAGCACAGCCGCAAGCAATCTGACCTTAATGTTAATGATTGTTTAGAGAGGCGGATGACCATCAGGTAAGTCTCTGAACCATTGAGAGGTTCACCCTACTGAGATAAGTATCTGTTTTCCCTTGAACTACAACTCCCCTTCAATTAGAGTAATGCTAGGTACACACAATGCAACTTCTCATTAGATCGACGGGTACAATCAATTATTTCCGACTTGGCTAATTTGCTCCGGTTCGATAACGGGATTGATTATTTGGAGTAATGATCTGAAAATCAATCCAGTTAGCGATGGGGAGCAGTTTGGACATGTACACACGATGTAACTTCACGTCAGCTTACGCATCGATCTAATAGGAAAGTGCAATGTGTATACCGAGCATTAGGGGTGGGGTTAGAAATAAGCTAGGGCTAGATTACTGTAAATTGTAACGCTAATATGCAGCATTACAGCCACGATTTAGCCTTTTGGAGGCATGTGAATGACACATCCCTACTATCCTCCTATCAGCTGCTGGGGGCCGGACATAAAATGGCTGCTGTCACCAGAAGACCCAATGCTGCAGGCAGGGATAAGAAAAAGGGACACTAAGACACGCCCCTGCCACACCTCTAACTGCACCCCAACCACGCCCCTCACCATGCATATCACAGTTTTATCATTCAAACCACACTGGTCCTTTCTATCATTTATTCGTTTTCCATGGTTATAACATTTGAAAATAAGAAATATGTCAATTTAACCCCTTCTCCTCCCCTAGGACGAGTAACTACGTCCCTGCATTTCCCCATATCGTCTTGCAGGGATGTAGCTACTAAGTCCCCCCCTGCCGTGCACTCCCGCTCGCCTTCCCGAACCTTCCCGCCACCGATCGTTAGCCGGAAGATCAATGAATGGGAACACAGTCCCCGTCCCCGTGTGAATGAACGCCGCTGTCTATGAGACGGCGCCACCATTCACAAAACCCGATAGTTACACATCCTCTCATTGCTTCCTCTTTGCTTAGTAATACTACGCAGAGGGAAGTTTTGCGCGAGGGCATCTTGTGGCCAAAAATTTAAATTACTGTAAGGGATAGCGGAGATACCGCCGCATGGACAAGCGGCATGGCGGCTATCTCCACGTCTCAGCCGGAGGCTGCTGCCGCGCAGCAACATGGGGCTGTCTTGCCTGGTCCTTCTAGTGCACACAGATAGAGATCTACGCGCGCGCCAGGCGACAGGACCTTTATGCTGTTAGAAGGGGAGTCAGCTGACTCCAGCCATGATTCGGATTGGCTGAGTGTCTGGGGCAGCGCTGGTCAGTGCTGTTAGTATATATAGGACTTGCTGGTCACTTGCAAGTTGTCTGCTGTTGCGAACACATGCGTGTGAGCGCTCAGACCTGAGTCAGATCCCACAGTGTGTTAGAACCAGCCGGAGCTGGGAATTCACATTGAGTCAGATTCTTGTGATAGCCTTAAAGTACTATTGCTTTCTACTGTTTGTGTTAGACTAGTTCCCAGGTGTTGAGACCAAGGACCTCACACCTAAGACTAGGAGTTTGCCATATTGTGATTATCATCTATCAGACTAGTTCCCAGGTGTTGAGACCAAAGACCTCACACCTAAAGCCTCATCTACACGGGTAGATGAGGCGGTGATCCGGCGGCTCGATTAGCCGCCGGATTGCCTCTTCCGAGTCCCCGCGTGTGCCCACCGCGTCCCCGCTCGCCGCGCGTGCGCCTGATTCGATTCCCCACTCATCCCCGCCGGCGCCGCTTATCTTCCGCTCGATTCCCTGCCATTGTCCCCTCGCGGGGAGTGAGCAGGGAATCGGCGGTGGAGAGATCCGTCCTGTCGGATCTTATCAATCGAGCCGCATCAGCGGCTCGATTGATAAGGAACATCGCTGCCGCATCTACCCGTGTAGATGCGGCTTAAGACTAGGAGTTGCTATATTGTGATTATCATCTGTTAGACTAGATCCCAGGTGTTGAGACCAAGGACCTCACACCTAAGACTAGGATTGTGTTATATTACTGCCTACCCGTTATGACCTTTGGCTTTCCTGATTACTCTCCTGTTCTCTGATTCGGTACTTCCGCTCATCTGTCTACCTGTTGCCAACCTTGCCTGTACCTGGATACCGAATCAGCCTTACGCTTCTGTACTTTGTCTGTCCGTGTGTTGCCGACCTGGCCTGTCTGACCTTCCTGGCTCTCACCTAACCTTTTGGTGAAGCAGCCTTTCTGTACTCCTGTGACACCTGCTCTTTAGGTGGTTACTAGCTGCTATATCTGGCCTATGGTCACCACCTCATCTGGAGACTATCGTGCAGCACAGTTAGTGGACCTCTACCTCTCTAAGGTCCACTGGCTGCAGTACAGTCTGATTCCCTGCCTCTCCGGGAATCCTTGGCTGCAGTACAGTCTGATTCCCTGTTCCTCAGGGAATCTCCAGCTGCAGTCCAATCCTCACTACTTTACTCCAGACAGTGGTTCCTGCTCCCCAGGTGCCACTGGCTGCAGTACAGTCTGATTCCCCGCACTTCAGGGAATCCTTGGCTGCAGTAGTGTCTGTTGCTCCCGCTTCACGGGAGATATCCTATTCTATTACTGTTGCACAAAACACTACATATCTTTGGGTGTCCTGTGTCTAGCTATACTGGTATTATTGGTGATTCTGCAGATCACCATATAATCGGGTATAGCATCTGTATTATTGGTGATACTGCAGATCACCAATAATCAGAAAAATCTGTGTTGCTGACACCAATCGTTACAGAACAGCAGACCAAAACAATATGGACGCACTACACAGCCGAGTTGACAGTTTAGCCACTTCGGTGGATAATCTCATCAGGGTGCTTGATGGCCATCAGACTCAAATCACAGCTTTGTCTGGGTCAATCCAGGTTCTCCAAACGGCTGTGAATACAGTGCGATCCCCTCCAGTTGCAGATCTTCGCATGTCTGTACCTGAAAAGTTTTCTGGACATAGATCTGACTTTCAGAACTTCAGAAATTGAGTGTTATCCTATTTTGAGTTAAGGCCTACCTTATCAGGAACTGAGTCTCAGAGAGTTACATTTATAAAGACCCTTTTGTCAGGAGATTCACAGACATGGGCATATAGTCTTCATGCAGAGCATGAGGCTCTGAGATCAGTTGAGGAATTTTTTAAGGCCATGGCCATTATATATGACGATCCGGACATTGCTTCCACCGCTGAACGGAAGCTTAAAACCCTGCGCCAGGGTCGGGATCCGGTAGAAGTTTACGCAGCAGAGTTCAGGAAGTGGGCTGTATCAGCTAGGTGGGGAACATATGCACTGTTAGACTGGTTTTTGTCAGGTTTATCTGATGCAGTTTCCGAATTGATGTTGGGACATCCTGATCCTAAGTCCATTGACGAGGCAATCGCTTTAGCTGTCCGGGTAGATCGCCGCTTACGCTATCAAAAACAGTCCCAGGGTAGAAATGCTGTAAGATTTGTCTCCTACGCTCCTCTCCACCCTCGTCACTCCCCGCCAGAGCCGATGCAAATCGGACACTCTAGATTGACGCAGGTGGAAAAGAATCGCAGGAAATCGGAAAAAACCCTGTTTATACTGTGCTGAGGAGGGTCACAGGGTTCAGAATTGTCCTAAGAAGTCGGGAAACGCTGCCGCCTAGGTGTAGTCAGAGGTAATACCCTAGGCGAGCAGTCTTTACCTCTAATCAATAATCATTTACGCCTTCCCTGCTCCATCACGTGGGAGGGTCAGACTGTCCCCACAGAAGCTTTTTTAGATTCCGGCTCTGCAGCCAATTTCATTGATTATGACTTTGCTAAGAAATTGGGAATTCCCTTACTTCCATTAGACCGACAGATTCTGGTAACTGCAGTCGACGACTCTCCATTACAGAGTAGACAACCTCTGTCCCAGACCCCATTGTTGGTGTGTAATGTAGGGGTATTACATAAAGAGAGTTTACAGTTCCTAGTCCTGCAGATGGCAACCTCTACCATTATTCTTGGTATGCCTTGGTTACAACTTCACTCTCCTCAGATTGACTGGGCTTTGGGTCAGCTAAAGAGCTGGTCGGCCCATTGTTATCATCATTGCTTAGAGAAAGTTGCTGTTTGCGCTACCAAGATTCAGGTTAAAGGTGTGCCAGTACAGTATGCGGAATTCGCTGATGTGTTCTGTCCCAAGTCTGCAGATAAACTCCCGCCTCACCGTAGTTTTGACTGTCCCATCGATTTAAGATCTGGTTGTATGCCTCCTAGGGGTCACCTTTATAATCTGTCAGGACCTGAGAAAGTGGCAATGCAGGATTACATCAAAGAGAATTTGGCCAAAGGCTTCATCCGCCCTTCTCGCTCTCCAGCTGGGGCCGGATTCGTTTTCGTACAGAAAAAGGATGGAGGTCTCCGACCCTGCATTGACTACCGAGGTTTGAATAAGATTACAGTAAAAAATCATTACCCACTGCCATTGATTGACGATCTATTCGCTCAGGTGACCAATGCCAGCATTTTTTCCAAACTGGATTTACGGGGTGCATACAACCTGGTACGGATTAGAGATGGTGATGAATGGAAGACGGCGTTCAACACACCCAACGGGCACTACGAGTATCTGGTTATGCCCTTCGGGTTGTGCAACGCCCCTGCCGTCTTCCAGGAGTTGATCAATGAGGTTTTTAGGGAGGTACTGGGGAAGTTTGTGCTAGTGTATCTAGACGACATACTGATTTTTCTCCTAATCTGACAGAACATCGCAAACATGTCAAATTTGTGTTGAGGAAATTGAGACAGAATTCATTGTATGCTAAGTTCCGTTCCTTTTCTGGGTTATATCATCTCTACATCTGGTCTCTCCATGGATCCAGAGAAAGTATCGGCTGTTTTGGAGTGGCCAGAACCTGTGGGTTTGAAGGCACTCCAAAGATTTTTGGGCTTTGCCAATTACTACAGGAGATTCATCAAGGGGTTCTCCTCGGCAGTGTCACCCCTCACCAGTCTTACCAAGAAAGGGGCTGACACGTACCACTGGTCAGCAGAGGCCCATTCGGCCTTCTCCACATTTAAAAAAATTGTTCTGTCCTGCTCCCATTTTGAGACATGTGGATGTCACCTTCCCCTTCATAGTAGAGGTCGATGCCTCAGAGGTCGGGGTTGGGGCTGTACTGTCTCAACACTCTGGTTTGCAAGGCAAACTTCACCCCTGTGCTTACTTTTCCCGTAGGTTCTCTCCTGCTGAGAAGAACTACGATATTGGCAATCGAGAGCTTTTGGCCATTAAATTTGCCTTCGAGGAATGGTGACATTGGCTAGAAGGGGCAGAACATACTATCACAGTTTATACTGATCATAAAAACTTGGAGTACATAGAAGGGGCCAAAAGACTTAGTCCTCGACAGGCCCATT
Organism: Hyperolius riggenbachi; assembly: GCF_040937935.1. Lineage (NCBI taxonomy): Eukaryota > Metazoa > Chordata > Amphibia > Anura > Hyperoliidae > Hyperolius > Hyperolius riggenbachi. The sequence goes on from NC_090646.1 coordinate 679,722,146, forward strand.
GGTCCTTATTCTTTTCAAGATTCAGATTTGTCATAACGTACACACCAGGGAGTAAGAACGTCAAAGCTGACGCCCTATCTAGGTGTTTCGAGCCTGAGACAGTGCAACCCTCAACCCCAGAAACCATCCTACCTCAGAAAGTAGTCTTGGCAGATACTGAGACCTGGAAGGTTTGGACGGCTACTCTGGGCCCTTATCAACAGAATGTTCCAGAGGGGAAGCCTGAGGGAGTCATGTTTGTACCACTGCCCTTCCGCCTGCAACTCCTACAACTGTTCCATTCTCATAAGAATGCGGGGCATCCGGGGGCTGCCAGAACTCAGGATTTGCTGGCCAGATGTGCTTGGTGGCCCACGCTAGCAACTGATTGTAAGGAGTTTGTAAGAGAGTGTGCAGTTTGTGCCAGGAGTAAGCCCTCTCGCCAGGCACCAGTGGGTACACTCCAATCTCTACCAGTGCCAAGTGAACCTTGGACTCATCTGTCGATGGACTTTGTGGGAGAACTCCCCAAGTCTGAGGGTAAGACGGTCATTTGGGTGGTAGTGGATAGATTCAGCAAGATGGCTCATTTTGTCCCTCTGAAAGGACTCCCCTCGGCTCAGGAATTGGCTGATGTCTTCATCCAGCACATTTTCCGGTTGCATGGCATTCCGGAGAATGTAGTGTCAGATAGGGGAGTCCAGTTCGTGTCAAAATTTTGGAGGGCATTTTTCCATCAACTGGAGATGGATCTTTCATTTTCATCAGGCTACCACCCACAGACCAATGGCCAGACCGAGAGAATAAATCGGTCCCTTGAGCAGTTTCTCAGATGTTATGTGGCAGATGCTCAGTCTGACTGGGTAAAGTTTTTGCCGTTTGCAGAATTTGCACATAACAATCTGAAGAGTTCCTCTTCAGGATTCTCCCCGTTTCAGGTAGTGTTGGGAAGATCTCCCAAGTTTGCTATATTACCTGTGACATCTACCTCATTTCCGGCCCTGGAGGATTGGCAAAGGGCATTGAGGGAGATTCGGGGAATGGTTAAGAGGAATCTGGGGAAAGCCTTTCAGGCCCAGAAGAAACAGGCAGATAAAAGACGGTCTGTAGTATGGAAGTTTTCCCCAGGGGACATGGTCTGGGTATCTACTCGGCATTTAGCTTTAAAACAACCATCACCTAAACTGGGACCCAGATTTGTAGGACCATACCCAGTGTCCAGAAGGATTAATGACGTCACGTATGCGATTGATCTCCCAGCTAGCATAAAAGGTGTAAGATCGTTCAATGTGTCTCTGTTGAAGCCTGCAGTGCACGTGGATTCCTCTCCCCCCCCCCCTGTGATGGTTAACGACCAGAGTATGAGATTGAGAAGATTTTGGATTCTCGATTGGTCCAAAATTCTGTGCAGTATCTGGTCCACTGGAAGGGGTATGGTCTGGAGGAGAGAACTTGGGTGCCGGATTGTCGCATGCATGCTGAGGAATTGAAAAAAGAGTTTCATTAATTACACCCTGAGAAGCCGGGTAGGAAGTGTCCGGGGTCCACTCCTTGGGAGGGGGGGTACTGTAAGGGATAGCGGAGATACCGCCGCATGGACAAGCGGCATGGCGGCTATCTCCGCATCTCAGCCGGAGGCTGCTGCCGCGCAGCAACATGGGGCTGTCTTGCCTGGTCTTTCTAGTGCACACAGATGGAGATCTACGCGCGCGCGCCAGGCGACAGGACCTTTATGCTGTTAGAAGGGGAGTCAGCTGATCATGCCGATCAGCTGACTCCAGCCATGATTCGGATTGGCTGAGTGTCTGGGGCGGCGCTGGTCAGCGCTGTTAGTATATATAGGACTTGGTGGTCACTTGCAAGTTGTCTGCTGTTGCGAACACATGCGTGTGAGCGCTCAGACCTGAGTCAGATCCCACAGTGTGTTAGAACCAGCCGGAGCTGGGAATTCACATTGAGTCAGATTCTTGTGATAGCCTTAAAGTACTATTGCTTTCTACTGTTTGTGTTAGACTAGTTCCCAGGTGTTGAGACCAAGGACCTCACACCTAAGACTAGAAGTTTGCTATATAGTGATTATCATCTATCAGACTAGTTCCCAGGTGTTGAGACCAAGGACCTCACACCTAAGACTAGAAGTTTGCTATATTGTGATTATCATCTATCAGACTAGTTCCCAGGTGTTGAGACCAAGGACCTCACACCTAAGACTAGAAGTTTGCTATATTGTGATTATCATCTATCAGACTAGTTCCCAGGTGTTGAGACCAAGGACCTCACACCTAAGACTAGAAGTTTGCTATATTGTGATTATCATCTATCAGACTAGTTCCCAGGTGTTGAGACCAAGGACCTCACACCTAAGACTAGAAGTTTGCTATATTGTGATTATCATCTATCAGACTAGTTCCCAGGTGTTGAGACCAAGGACCTCACACCTAAGACTAGAAGTTTGCTATATTGTGATTATCATCTATCAGACTAGTTCCCAGGTGTTGAGACCAAGGACCTCACACCTAAAGCCTCATCTACACGGGTAGATGAGGCGGCGATCCGGCGGCTCGATTAGCACGTGCCCGCCGCGTCCCCGCTCCGGATTCGATTCCCCGCCGGCGCCGCTTATCTTCCGCTAGATTCCCTGCCATCGTCCCCTCGCGGGGAGCGAGCAGGGAATCTGTGGTGGGGAGATCTGTCCTGTCGGATCTTATCAATCGAGCCGCATCATCGCCGTGTAGATGCCATAAGGAACATCGCCGCCGCATCTACCCGTGTAGATGCGGCTTAAGACTAGGAGTTGCTATATTGTGATTATCATCTGTTAGACTAGATCCCAGGTGTTGAGACCAAGGACCTCACACCTAAGGCTAGGATTGTGTTATATTACTGCCTACCCGTTATGACCTTTGGCTTTCCTGATTACACTCCTGTTCTCTGATTCGGTACTTCCGCTCATCTGTCTACCTGTTGCCAACCTTGCCTGTACCTGGATACCGAATCAGCCTTACGCTTCTGTACTTTGTCTGTCCGTGTGTTGCCGACCTGGCCTGTCTGACCTTCCTGGCTCTCACCTAACCTTTTGGTGAAGCAGCCTTTCTGTACTCCTGTGACACCTGCTCTTTAGGTGGTTACTAGCTGCTATATCTGGCCTATGGTCACCAGCTCCTCTGGAGACTATCGTGCAGCACAGTTAGTGGACCTCTACCTCTCTAAGGTCCACTGGCTGCAGTACAGTCTGATTCCCTGCCTCTCCGGGAATCCTTGGCTGCAGTACAGTCTGATTCCCTGTTCCTCAGGGAATCTTCAGCTGCAGTCCAATCCTCACTACTTCACTCCAGACAGTGGTTCCTGCTCCCCAGGTGCCACTGGCTGCAGTACAGTCTGATTCCCCGCACTTCAGGGAATCCTTGGCTGCAGTAGTGTCTGTTGCTCCCGCTTCACGGGAGATATCCTATTCTATTACTGTTGCACAAAACACTACATATCTTTGGGTGTCCTGTGTCTAGCTATACTGGTAATATTGGTAATTCTGCAGATCACCAATAATCAAAAAAATAAAAAAATAAATAAAGACCTATTTTTACATTTTAAAGAGACACTGAAGCGAGAATAAATCGCCGCTATCCCGCAGCTAAACGGGGGTCTCTTACCCCCCAAACCCCTCCCCCCCTGCAAAATCTACGACCAACTTGGTCGTAGATTTTGCTGCTGTTGAGGCAGGGCTAATGGCTGCAGCACTGCCTCTCAGCGCCGTCTATCAGCGGTGCATCGCCGCCTCTCCCCCGCCCCTCTCAGCGACGGAAGACTGAGAGGGGCGGGGGAGAGGCGGAGATACGCGCTGACAGACGCGTGTGAGGCAGGGCTGCGGCCATTAGCCCTGCCTCAATCAGGAAGCGCTCCCCAGCTGCACGGAGGGGATTTGGGGGGTAAGGGACCCCCGTTTAGCCGTGGGATAGCGTCGTTTTAGCAGGGGCACACATGCCCCTGCTATATATAAGAGCTGAAGCGAGATTTATTCTCGCTTCAGACTCTCTTTAAATGAACCCCTGACCTCCCACACTCCAATAGTTACCCCAAAAAATGTTTGTAAAAAAAATAAAAATTAAAAGTTTACAATTAAAAAAAAAACATAAAAGGTTACCTTAGGGACTGAACTTTCTTTTTACTATGTACACTCACCTAAAAGGATTATTAGGAACACCTGTTCAATTTCTTATTAATGCAGTTATCTAATCAGCCAATCACATGGCAGTTGATTCAATGCATTTAGGGGTGTGGTCCTGGTCAAGACAATCTCCTGAACTCCAAACTGAATGTCAGAATGGGAAATAAAGGTGATTTAACCTCCCTGGCGTTCTATTAAAATCGCCAGGGAGGCTGCGGGAGGGTTTTTTTTAAATTAAAAAAAAACTATTTCATGCAGCCAACTGAAAGTTGGCTGCATGAAAGCCCACTAGAGGGCGCTCCGGAAGCGTACTTTCGATCGCCTCCGGCAATCGAAAGTAACAAGATAGGCCGCAATGAGCGGCCTATCTTGTTTCGCTTTCCTCGTCGCCATGGCGACGAGCGGAGTGACGTCATGGACGTCAGTCGACGTCCTGACGTCAGAGCCGCCCGATCCAGCCCCTAGCGCCGGCCGGAACTGTTCGTTCCGGCTGCGCAGGGCTCGGGCGGCTGGGGGGACCCTCTTTCGCCGCGATCGGGCAGCACACGCGGCTGGCAAAGTGCCGGCTGCGTGTGCTGCTTTTTTCAGATTGAAAATCGGCCCAGCAGGGCCTGAGCGGCGACCTCCGGCGGCATACCCCGAGCTCAGCTCGGGATTACCGCCAAGGGGGTTAAGCAATTTTGAGCGTGGCATGGTTGTTGGTGCCAGATGGGCCGGTCTGCTCAGTTACTGGGATTTCCATGCACAACCACTTCTAGGGTTTACAAAGAATGGTGTGAAAAGGGAAAAACATCCAGTATGCAGCAGTCCTGTGGGTGAAAATGCCTTGTTGATGCTAGAGGTCAGAGGAGAATGGGCCGACTGATTCAAGCTGATAGAAGAGTAATGTTGACTGAAATAACCACTCGTTACAACCGAGGTATGCAGCAAAGCATTTGTGAAGCCACAACACGCACAACCTTGAGGCGGATGGGCTACAAAAGCAGAAGACCCCACAGGATACCACTCATCTCCACTACAAATAGGAAAAAGAGGCTACAATTTGCACAAGCTCACCAAAATTGGACAGCTGAAGACTGGAAAAATGTTGCCTGGTCTAATGAGTCTCGATAGAGTCAGAATTTGGTGTAAGCAGAATGAGAACATGGATCCATCATGCCTAGTTACCACTGTGCAGGCTGGTGGTGGTGTAATGGTGTGGGGGAGGTTTTCTTGGCACACTTCAGGCCCCTTAGTGCCAATTGGGCATCGTTTAATAGCCACAGGCTACCTGAGCATTGTTTCTGACCATGTCCATCCCTTCATGACAACCATGTACCCATCCTCTGATGGCTACTTCCAGCAGGATAATGCACCATGTCACAAAACTCAAATCATTTCAAATTGGTTTCTTGAACATGACGATGAGTTCACTGTACTAAAATGTCCCCCACAGTCACCAGATCTCCACCCAATAGAGCATCTTTGGGATGTGATGGAACGGGAGCTTCGTGCCCTGGATGTGCATCCCACAAATCTCCATCCACTGCAAGATGCTATCCTATCAATATGGGCCTACATTTCTAAGGAATGCTTTCAGCACCTTGTGGAATCAATGCAACGTAGAATTAAGGCAGTTCTGGAGGCAATAGGGGGGCAAACACTGTATTAGTATGGTGTTCCTAATAATACTTTAGGTGAGTGTATGTCAAGAGGGTATATACTGTTACTTTATAAATTATGGGCTTGGAATTAGGAATAGATGCAAATTAAATATTGGCGCCCTACATTGTACTAGGGAAATATTTTAAATGTTGCAATAACCGGGACAAATGGGCAAATAAAATGTGTGGGTTTTAATTACGGTAGCATGTATTATTCTAAAACTATAATAGCCGAAAACTGAGAAATAATGAATTTTTTCCATTTTTTTTCTTATTTTTCCTGTTAAAACACATCTAGCATAAAATAATTCTTAGCAAAAAGTACCCCCCAAAGAAAGTCTAATTGGTGGCGAAAAAAGGTATAGATTGTTTTGTTGTGATAAGTAAGTTACAGGCAAATTAATGGAAGGAGTGCTGACAGGTGAAAATTGCTCTGTTTTTAAGGGGAAAAGCCTTGGAGGTGGAGTGGTTAATTGATGGAAATAAAATTCAGTCAGTGAAACATTTTTTCAGGGGGGAAAAAAAACAACAGATCTGTACATCAGTCTTGAAAGAGGGACAAATGAGGAAGACGGGGATTTGGTTCCCAAAGAGGGACTGTCCCTCCGAAAAAGGGACAGTTGGAAAAGGCTCCCCATTGGTCCCCTAATAGACCAATGGCAAGCCTCCTCAGGGAGGATTCTCATTAGTCTGTTAAAGGACCAATGGGAAGCCTGTTTAAATAGGCTTCATAAGAGCTTGCTATACTTTAGTGTTACACATTAGTATAGCAAGTGCTGTGGCGTTTATGGCAACAGTGTACAGAGATCTTTAGTCAAGGTATACAGGGATATTGGTGTGGGAACATTAATGAAAGATGAACATTCATCGTACTTCAAAAAACACCATGAACCCCCCACCCCATGGCCTAGTGCCCCCCCCCCCCAAAAAAAAATGAGAACGCACATGTACATAAGTATTCACAGCCTTTGCCATGAAGGTCAAAATTGAGCTCAGGTGAATTCTGTTACTCCTATCATCCTTGAGATGTGGTAAATTCTGTTGATTGAATGATTTGGAGAGGCACACACCAGTCTATATAAAAGCTCCCACAGTTGACAGTTTGAGTTAAAGCATAAGCCAGGCATGAAGTCAAAGAAATTGTCTGTAGACCTCCGAGACAGGATTGTCTCCAGGCACAAATCTGAGGAAGATTACAGAATTGTTTTACTTCTTTGAAGGTCCCAATGAGCACAGTGGCCTTCATCATCCATAAGTGGAAGACATTCAAAACCACCAGGAGTCTTCCTAGATCTAAACTGAGCGGTCGGGTGGGGAAAAGCCCTATTTACACAATATGATTCTTTGTGCGATTTGATTACGATTCTATTTACAATCCGATTAAATCCGACATGTCCGATCGGGATTCGATTAAATTCGATTTGCCATTGTTTTACAATGGCAAATCGAATTGAATCAAATCAAAACCCGATCGGACATGTCGGATTTAATCGGATCGTAAATAGAATCGTAATCGAACCGCACAAAGAATCATATCGTGTAGTTTGGGCTTTAGGGAGGTGACCAGTGATGCGATGGTATCTGTCAGAGCTCCATAGGTCCTCTGTGGAGAGAGGAGAACCTTCCAGAAGGACAAACATCTCTACAGCAATCCACCAATCAGGCCTGTATGACAGAGTGGCCAGACAGAAGCCACTCCTTAGTAAAAGGCACATGGCAGCCCACGCTGCAAAAAGGCACTTGAAGGACTCAGACCATGAGATACAAAATTCTCTTGTCTGACAGGACAAAGATTAAACGTTTTGGTGTGAATGCCAGGCGTCACGTGTGGAGGAAACCAGGCACTGCTCAACACCAGGCGAATACCATCCCCACAGTGAAGCACGGTGGTGGCAGCATGATGCTGTAGGGATGTTTTTAGTGGTAGGAAGTGGGAGACTAGTCAAGGAAAAGGGAAAGATGACTGCAGCAGCACCTAAGCACATAGCCATCAAAGGAGTGGCTTCAGGACAACTTTGTGAATGTCTGAGTGGCCCAGCCAGAGGCCACACTTAAATCCAATTGAACATCTCTGGAGAGATCTTAAAGTGGCTGTGCACTGACACTTCCCATCCAACCTGATGGAGCTTGAGAGGAGCTGCAAAGAGGAATGGGTGAAACTGGCCAAGGATAGGTGTGCAAAGCTTGTGACAATCATATTGAAAAATACTTCATGCTTTAATGACTGCCAAAGGTGCATCCACAAAGTATTGAGCAAAGGCTTTGAATACTTATGAATATGTGATTTCTCAGTTTATTTTTAATTAATTTGCCAAAACTTCAAGTAAACTTTTTTTCACGTCATTATGGGTTGTTGTGTGTAGAATTCTAATTGAAAAAAAAGTGAATTTAATCCATTTTGGCATTAGGCTGCAACATAACAAAATGTGGAAAAAGCGATGTGTTCAGGGCCGAGGCAGAGGCAAGAGAGGCTCCAGCCTCAGGGCACAGTGCAGGAGGGGGCGCACAACTCACTCAGCTATCATTCCCCTATTGTGTTTTAAGAAGAGAGAGATAAGAAAAGAGGATACATGGCAGTGACTGCAAGCCAGATAACTAGAGATTAAGGTGTTTGGGGGGTTGGGGGCCCTTGGGCACCTATTAGTCCAATAGCAATCAGCGTGTGAGGGCTGGGGTGGGAGGGATGGAGGGGCCTCTTAGTGTAATAGCAATCAGTGTGTGATGGCTGGGGTGGCAGGGATGGAGGGGCACACTTTGGTGTCTCAGCCTTGGGTGCTGGAGGACCTTGTACCGGCTCTGGGTCCATACGCTGTGTGTACAGACCCCCTGGAAACCCCACTGGAGCTGCAATGCTTTGGCCAGGGATCGCTATACAGCCGCAATATGACTGTATAAAGATCCCTGGCAACTTTACCTATTTTTAGAAACCTTTTTTTTTTTCAAATGATCAAAGTGTGGGAAATAAAAAAAAAAACATGCGGGGTCCCCCTCACGAGCCTCTTTAACCCCTTGTCCCCCATGCAGGCTGGGATAGCCAGAATGCGGAGCTCCGGCCGAGTGGGGCTTTGCACCACGAGCTACACCAGCCCACGTGATCCATGGTATTATCCGCGGCCAAGCCTCCCCCTCCCCCCTGGAGCCCTTGTCCAATCCATGGACAATGGGCTCTTCCCCACCTCTGGTGTCCCAGAAGGAGGTAGGGGTGATGACACCCTGGGGGGTTCATGGTAGCATCTGGGAGTCCCCTTTAAAAAGGGGACCCCCAGATGCCCACCCCTTCCCAGGAGAAATGATTATATAGGGGTACGAAGTAGCAGAGCTGGTGGCAGTAAGCGGTGATGTGTGGCATCAGTTGCCCCATACCATGGACCATGCAGGCTGGTATAGCTCAGGGTGCGAAGCCCCACTCGGCCGGGGCTCCGCATTCTGCCTATCCCAGCCCACATGGGGACAAGGGGTTAAAGAGGCTCGGGAGGGGGACCCTACATAATTTTTTTTAAATTTCCCACACTCTGAACATTTATTGCGGCTGTATAGCAATCCCTGGCCAAAGTGTTGCGGCTCTGGAGGGGTTCCCAGGGGATACGTATGCACTGCGAATGGACATGGTGATATATGTAGAGTACATGAAGAACCATAAACAAAAAGTCAAACAGAACATCTGTGTAACAAGGGGAGGGGGGGGGGGGGGTTTGCTGAGCTCTCACTTCATGATTATTCGGTTTCTCCACTTGTGCAATAATAGCTGGAAGGAGATTTTTTTTTTTTTTTTTTTTTGAAGCCCAATGTATAAGTTCCCCAGAAGCAATGCAGACAACGTCAGTGATCCCGGGGTAAATGTGGGTGAAAGACACACTGATACACTTTCCATGCAACCCATTTTTTTGCCCTCTTGGCAACTCCCAATTTATGTCTGGCAGTATCACGGGGTTGTGTTAGTTTTTGCTTTCAACAAAAACCAAGTGGTCTGCCAACATTTCTGTTATGGGCCAGAATGGTCAGCTTAGTTCTGGCTTCCAATGAATCCACGCCATGATTAATTATTTGGGGTCTGTACTTAAAGTAAACCTCCGGACTAAAAATCTACTCAGCAGAACTGAAAAGGCTTGGTGTTTCTTTAACAGTTTCACAGCATCTGAACTTTGTTTTTCTTACCAAAGCATCATTTTTAGCTGCATTTTTAGCTAAGCTCCACCCATCAAAGAAAAAAAGCCCGGGCTTTTTTTCCCTGATGCTGTGCAGAGCATGATGGGATTTCCTATGTTATTCACGTTGCCTAGCAACTAGGAGAGGTGATCAGCACACAGGACAGTTGGAACTGTGTCTCATGCTCCCTGTCACCTCCTTTCAACCAAAAAGATGGCTGCCCTCATGAAATCAAACATTTGCCTGTTCTTTTAAAACTGGGTGGGCAAGAGATTATATTACCTATCTATTTTAATTAACATAACTAATGTAACTTAATGACAGTATGTTTGTTTAGGCTGAAGTTCCTCTTTAAGGACCACACTGTGAAAAGTCTCCAGAGCTCCTGTCTGACAGAACAGTGTCAGATGGGGAACATCGTTTTCCAGTTTTGGACAAAGAATTATTTGGGACAAAGCTTCTCAAACTGGGGGTTGTTGTGTAAGCCACAACAAGTCTTGGTTCTCCAAGTCAAGTTAATCATGATTACACCTGTGTACAGTGCCGCCCCCTCTCCACTCGTGCTCATTCTTATATGATGCATGATTGACTTAAAGGACAACTTTAACGAGAGGCTGCCATATTTATTTCTTTTTAAACAATACCAGTTGCCTGGCAGCCCTGCTGATCCTCTGCCTCTAATACTTTTAGCCATAGCTCCTGCACAAGCATGCAGCAGATCAGGTGTTTCTGACATTTTCAGATCTGACTAGATTAGCTGCATGCTTATTTCTAATGTGATTCAGACACTTCTGCAGCCTAATAGATCAGCAGGGCTGCCAGGCAACTAGTATTGTTTAAAAGGAAATAAATATGGCAGCCTCCATAATCTTCTCGCTACAGCTGTCCTTTAAATTTGGATCTGAAAATGTCAGCATTACCATCACAGGTCCTACTTGACCTATAAAAATGGGTCACATTGGGGACTATCCATGGTAGGAGGGGCCTTGGAGGCAACTCCCACCAATTGTTTAATTGCTTTAGCATAATGCCAAAGATCAAATTGATGGGGTATATGCATAAACATTGAAGCCATAATTCATCTAATCCCAACATGCCTGTCTGTCCCAACAATTTGAATTTCAAACTCTCTTCGAACCGGATCAGGCATCTTTCCATAGCAACGGAGGAGGCTGTCTGCGATACCTGGAACACCTCAAAGTCCAAAATTAACTTTGACACAACAACATCCATAATTGTGTATACACAATATTTAGCACAGTGCCCTGGACTATCACACTGTCCGTCGCCACAGATGTAAAGAGGAATCCCTGACGAGGTGGTCTTCCCCCTGGCTATTTCCAATAGCCACTGATAATCTATTCCAGGAAAAGCAACTTTGTGCTGGTACATATAAAAGGTTCTGCTTGTGAAAATATTAATGCAAGAATACTTGCACGGTTGTGAAAATGTAGTAAAGCTGGAACCGCTTGCCACAATGGCAGATGCAAAAATATGGCTTCCAGCTGCAAAATGTTTGATAAGCGTCTGACTCTCCCACAATTGTCTATGTTGTCCTACAGTGCAGGTAGAATACTCTCTGAGCATAGTGCCTTGTGTTTTTTCCTCAGGTTTAATTATCGGTCCGAAACAATCAGTTTTAGGGCATAATCATTTTGAAAGGAGATCATCAAGGCACTGTTCAAAAACTATAAACTTTTAGTCTCTTATGTTATGGTCCTCCTTTCGCATCTAGGGGTCAATGACTTGTTGGCAACCTGGCAGCTGTATCCTTCTGAGCTGAGTGCATGTACTGCGGTGGTTCAAGACTTGCCTGTGTCTCTGGATTGGGAATGTATGTTTCCTGTAAATCCTTAGCTGTTTGTATTGTTAAAGTGTGGGCATGTATACACATACTGTGCCTGTTGCAGATGGCACAAACATACACACACTTTACACTGACAGCAATTTGGATCAACACAACTGCTTGTAGATTCTGCTGTACAGTCTTCTTTCATACGTTTGGCAGTTTGTTGCCACCTGTCTTTATCAGTCTCTGCACAACGAACCTCAGTAAAAATGCTTGGCATGGCATTTCTATTCAACGCCTTTTGTTTGCCAGTCCAGCAATGACAGTTGGTAGAGAAATGAGTGGAGCACTAGCGATACCTGTTGCCATGTTTGTCATCTGAAATTTGCTTGTAAACAAGAGGCAAGTGTTTTGGAACTCCTACGTTGGTCAGCTATTGCAGGATCATTTCCTTATCTTTAGGAACAGTATGTAAGATGACATTTGGGTACAAAGCTTTTATTCCTGTCATGTGACTACATCCGGTTTGAAACGCTGTGGCATGATTTCTAAAACAAAAGAGAGAACGTAGCTGGGAACAGTACATTTCAATAATGAACACATTTAGTACAGTGCATCTGGAAAGTATTCACAGCACAAGACGACACCCAGAGAAGTTCTACAGCTATATCCGGATGTCCATACCCCTGTAAGTATCCAGACCTAAACACACCACCCCCACCATCCCTAAACACCCCACCCTCACAACACCTCACCCCTGTATACCTAGCTAAACACCACCCCCACCATCCCTAAACACCCCACCCTCACAACACCTCACCCCTGTATACCTAGCTAAACACCACCCCCACCCTCCACAAAACACCCACACCCCTCTAAACACACCTCCCCCATCCTCCAATGCTGGCCCATGTGTCACCATCCAAAATGGCCACTATCACCATAGAAAACGCTACGGAAGTGGGGTAGATAGGCCAAATTTTATAGCCAGTGTGTTGTGTAATTTCAGTTTCTCATTGGTTTCTGCTGTGCGGATGGTGTAGTCAGGATCCGGACCGGGTGCGGCGGCCGGATGAAACGTACGGCAAAAATAGCGCAGGTTGGAAAAATCCGGACCGTGGCCCAGAGCAGGGCCGGGCCGAGGCATAGGCTGGAGAGGCTCCAGCCTCAGGGCGCAGTGTAGGAGGGGGCGCACAATTCATTCAGCTGTCATTCCTAATTGTGTATGAAGCAGAAAGAAATAAGAAAAGTGGATACATAGCAGTGACTGCAAGCCAGATAACTAGATATTAAGGTGTTGGGGAGGTTGTGGCCCTGTGGCCCTCTTAGTCTAATAGCAATCCGTGTGTGACAGCTGAGGTGGGAGGGATAGAGGGGCGCACTTTGGTGTCTCAGCCTTGGGTGCTGGAGGACCTTGTCCCTGCTCTGGCCCAGAGTCCGGATCCGGTCAGTGAGGAACAGACGAGTGTGTACGGATCCATAGAGTTACATTGGATCACCGAACGTCCGTTTGTACAGTATACGGTCCGGATCCGGTCTGGAAAATCCTGACGGTGAACGCCAATGTGAACCAGGCCTTTCAGTGGCCAAATACTCTCTCCTGAGGGGTAAAATTCTGCACCATGATGCCAGCTCACACGAGTTTCCCTCTCTGCAGATGGGTCACTTCCTGTAACTTCCTGTAAGTTGTGTATAACAAGTGCGCCACATCGCGCGCTGCGCACAGGGCGCATAGTGCAGTACGTATACCGCGCACAAACTATTGCGCGCCCTATGGCAAACGTTGACATTTACCGCGTCATGTATACTCCGTTCACGCGATCAGCGATATTACCATTTGCGCGCATTATTTCGCGTGCACGGCCGCTTAACACTGCGGCGCTGTTAGCGCTGGTTAGTGAATCGAGGTCCAAGAATTATATTTGTTAATCTTGTGGGTTCTGGGTAGTGGGGGAGAGGCGTGTATGTGTGCACATTTTTCTCCAACTTTCCTCTTATTCCCCTTTCTCATACATAGTGCGGTGCAATTTGAGCACCATATTAAACTACCGCAGTGTGTGTCACACCACACCTTAGCCAACAACAGTTTGCTTGTAGTGCATTGCTGCTAATGTACTCAGTAACAGCTAAAGTGAAGCACACTTCATAGACTATGCTTCACTGTATGCAACTCAACTCGGCCGTAATGTGTGGTACACATTTTTAATTCTGTTGCGTTCCTTCTCATACATGGGACACAATGGGCTCTATTCACAATCATTTTCCGCATGCGGAAATGCATTTGCGGTATTCCTGACTGAAAAAAGACCATCTTGACATTCACAAATTTTTAGTCATGATTATTTACCGCGTGCGTAAAATTGTACGCATTGTTTCCCCGCATGCGTAGAAAATGTGGTAAAAGTCTGCAAATGTCGGTAATTCCCGCAAAAAAAAAAAAAAAAAAAATCAAAATTCACAAAAAAAAGGGGCGCCTTATTTCTGGCTTAACTACCGATTTTTTATCACCTACTAGTACTTGGTGATATATTTCACTTCCCATTGACTTAAATGTAGTCTGGAGCCTTGAGTGCCGTGTTTGCTGGACTTTCATTTTTTTGGACAAGTATTTTTTATGCCATTTTTCCCCGCATGGTTTCTGCATATTTACCAATTTTTTTAATGCATTCTTCCCGCATGCGGGAAACATGCGGAACATTTTTTGTGAATGTGGAAAAAATGCGGAAATCATCACCGGCAGTAATATAGCGGTAAAAAAATCTCTTCCCGCATGTGTGGTTGTGAATAGAGCCCAAAGCAACAAACTCAGTGAAGGTATCCTTGGGGGGGCTAGGCTAAACCTCAGGCCGGGTGCACACATGGCAGAAACTCTTGTGGAGCGGGAACCGCTGTGTTTTATGCAGCAATGTTAGTCTATGAGATGCAGAGGGTCCAGCGGTGCACTTGCGATTTACAGTAAGCGTTCTGCAGACGCTTGAAGTGTTGCATAATATGCAGGCTGGCTGCCAAAACACGCATAATAGTCTATGGTAACGCATATGCATTGCATTTATTGATGCATTTTTAATTAAAAAGTATAGACCTCTGACGTATCTGCTTCCTGTTGTCTTCCTAGTAATTTGCATAAATTAAAAAAAATGCATAAAAACGCATATGTATTTTCCATTAGCGAATAGCAAATGCATTAACGCACGCAAAATGCATGAAGACGCAACTGTCTAAAAAACGCAAACTGCACCAAAAACTCAGTGAAAACGCGAAGCAAAATCGCAAATGCACCATCCTAAATCACTACTTTTTCACGCTATGGGCTCTATTCATAAAAAAAAATTGTGGTGAAAAAACTCGGAGGTAAAATACCGCAGCGGTATTTTAGACTTCTGGGTGGTCATTCATAAAAATCTTGCCAGCTGCGATAGCAGAGCGGAGATCTCCCGCTGAAGGCTGGCGGTAAGCTGTCGGAAGGTATGCCGAAACACTTCAGCCGGCAGAGTCCCTCCGTGCACTGCTCTCTCTGGGAGGTCTGTCCCATTCACTTGTATGTAATCTGCAGGCTTCTCGCTACATCAGAGGAAGCGGTATTTCCAGGGGCGGACTGGCCCGGGGGGACGGGAGGCATTTGCCCCCCGGGCCGCTCTGGTTCTAAGTAATTAGGGCCGGTGAGCTGTGCAGGATAGATGTAGACCGCATCGCAGTGACAGAGAGCCTGTGTGCGCAGCTGCAGCCTCCAATTAGTGTACTACTGCAGCCGCGCCTCTCACTTCAAAGCCAGCCCCCTGCCTGGCCCGCCCCCGTCACAGACTTACTGTTTGTCTTTGGCCGGTGACAGCCAGGCACCGGCTCAGTCCTCAGAGTCCTGGCTGTCAGCGTCAGGAATAGTGCAGAAACACCCGGCTGGCTCTAGCTGCAGTGACCACGATCTCTCTCCCCCTGACTAGCAGCCTTCTGATTGCTACAGTACCAGGCGCCAGAACAGGTTTAAAAGTTGAACACACGCAGCCACTCTTCTTCCTGGTGGCAGATCTGTGTGATGGGCTGAGCGTGCTCCAAGAGTTGTGAGGCTGACTCTGGCTGTGCAGTTGTTCTGCTCTCTCCTGTTGGAGTCTCTATACATTACTACTTTATAGCTCAGCCTCACAACTCTCCGGTCCTGTCCTCTTATCATCAAGGTCTCCTGTGCTATTCAGCACAGGCAGAGATATCGCTGTTACCTGATCCTGCATGGCTATAAGGAATGTTTATTGAGAGAAGTTTTGTGATGTGGAGTAGCTCAGAGAACCCCCGGCATCCCTATAGAAGTAGATGATCCTTCCTGAGGGTGCACAGGCTTGCTCTGCTCTGTATATCAAACCAGCAACTAACACTGGTGAGCTACGTGTTTGTTTCATTAATCACCAGATACTCAGTATTTTAAGCAAATGTTAAGCAAGGTTTGTTAACTGTTTAGGCTTTTGGATGCAGTGTGTATTTACTAAGTAAATTTTACTTACCTATGGGGGCTGCTTGCTTAGTAACCCCCCCCCCCCCCCCCCCATATGGAGGTCTCCATTTTATGGGTCTCTGTGCTGCAGGTTGAAATTCCCACAGTGACATTCTGTGTCCCTGGCAGCCACAATGCATGTTGGGAATTGTAGTTCATTGATGCAGTTACAGCTCCCGGTTTGTATTACACCTCCTAGGTATGCATTACGGCTGTCAGGGACATAACTGTGGTTCTCTGGCAAGGTGAGAGACAAAATGGAGGCCTCCATATAGACTGGGGGGTGGCTACTGAGCTCCTGCTCACACCCAAAAGCCCACACAATAAAAGTATACCTTAGCCTTAATTTAAATCTAAAAATAATGCCCTGTGTGTAGGGAGGTGCACCTTTTGTCCTGGACATGCTGTACTGCACATGCGCAGTATGTCCTATTGGGCTTCCTGTGACGGCACTGGTGGAGCACATGCCGGGCACGTCCTCATGCTGACGAGTGCCATCACAGGAAGCTCAATAGGACATACTGCGCATGTGCAGCACAGTATGTCCAGGTCAAAGGGTGCCAACCAGAAACGTGAGGCACAGCGGGTGAACCATTGAAAACGCACAGCCACAAGAGATGCTGTAAGCCTATGCGCACCTCCCCACACACACAGGGCATCATTTTTAAATGAGGGCTAAGGTATCCTATAACGAACCTCCCTTAGGAAGAGTTTAGTTTAAAACGTTTTTAAAAATTGGTACATAGTCCCACGGGGAGCACTAGACACCAGGGAACTGGAAAGGGGAGGGGGCGTGCTGCTTGTTAAATTGTGACATGGTTAAAGGTATAGGGCAGGTGTTAGTGTCCCTTTTTTATGGCTCCAAAATTTGGGAGGTGTGTGTAAGACGAGACGACCAGCTGTGACCTGGCTGAGAGACGCGAGGAAGTGGAAAGCGGGACCCTTGCTTGCTGGCTGCCTACACTGCACATGAGGAGTTGGAGACCACATTGAGCCTGAGGGCAGCTGAACTGAGGAGGCTGGAGGAACATTCACTGAGAGCCGTACAGGACAGAGGCCTGGAGGGAGAGAACTGCTGGACGCCGGTCAGGTTGTCATAATGGCTATGTTTCTGCCGCCTGTCAATTCCTGTGTGTGTTGTGGAGGTGTCATAGTGAAGCGAAATAGTATTGGGAGGAATGAGTGTGTGCAGGCTGAGGGTCATAGTGAAGTGAAATGGGAGGGGGGGGGGGAATGCAGGCTGGGGTTAAGGGTGCAGGATTGGGTCCTAGTGAAGTTAAGGATGGGGGGGTTGTGCGCAGGCTGGTGCTGCCGTGAATGGGCCTCTAGGTTGTGTTGTCCCCCCAGGCCAAAGGGTTCCAGTCCTCCCCTGGGTATTTCCCGTCCACTTACCGCTTCATCTACTATTTATGAATTGACATTTTGTAACTTTTTCTAGATAAATCTAGAAAAACACTGGAGAAGGCGGAAATTTCTCGCTCTGCTGGGGGATTGTAGATTTTCATGCGGGAACAGCTTTTACGAATGCCTACTTTGCTAAATGGACGGGAAACAGCTGTTTTGAGCGGAAACCTGGCGGAAAAAGTTTTATGAATAGAGCCCTATGTCATGTGAACCCAGACTAAGGCCTGGTGCACACCAAAAACCGCTAGCAGATCCGCAAAATGCTAGCAGATTTTGAAACGCTTTTTCTTATTTTTCTGTAGCGTTTCAGCTAGCATTTTGCGGTTTTGTGTAGCGTTTTTGGTGTAGCAGATTTCATGTATTGTTACAGTAAAGCTGTTACTGAACAGCTACTGTAACAAAAAACGCCTGGCAAACCGCTCTGAAGTGCCGTTTTTCAGAGCGGTTTGCGTTTTTCCTATACTTAACATTGAGGCAGAAATGCCTCCGCAATCCAAAATTTGCAGCAGCCCGGGAGTATGCGTTTCTGCAAAACGGCAAAACGCCTCCCGCTCTGGTGTGTACCAGCCCATTGAAATACCCAAGCTTGTCCG
Source organism: Hyperolius riggenbachi (assembly GCF_040937935.1). Classification (NCBI taxonomy): domain Eukaryota; kingdom Metazoa; phylum Chordata; class Amphibia; order Anura; family Hyperoliidae; genus Hyperolius; species Hyperolius riggenbachi. The sequence goes on from NC_090646.1 coordinate 679,740,342, forward strand.
CAGCCGCAAGCGGATCGCAAAACGCAGCCGAACCGCTCTGGTGTGCACTAGGCCTTTGTGGGAGGACCGGGCTACATAGCAATATACATCAATATATAGTGTAGCCCTGTGAAGAAAGGGTTAAAGGGAGTGGTGCTGGAGGGGAGGTACTTTTCTCCCAGGTCTCTGTCATGCAACCCTGTTCCCTTAATTAGCTCAGCTGAGTGTGACCTGGGAGATCTGATAAATGCAGGAAGTATTGGGTGGGAAGCTGGTCTCTCTGGGGCTGCTTGTACTAGAGCCGGAGTCTGATGGATTGTTCTGTGAGTTCAGAAAAAGAAGGTATTTACTGGCAAAAGGCATCATGTGTATTTTAATGTGTATCTTGTGGGGAGACGCAGCGCGCCGCGCCTCTTGTGGGGAGACGCAGCGCGCCCCGCGCCTCTTGTGGGGAGACGCAGCGCGCCCCGCGCCTCGTGTGGGGAGACGCAGCGCGCCCCGCGCCTCTTGTGGGGAGACGCAGCGCGCCCCGCGCCTCTTGTGGGGAGACGCAGCGCGCCCCGCGCCTCTTGTGGGGAGACGCAGCGCGCCTCTTGTGGGGAGATGCAGCGCGCCCCGCGCCTCTTGTGGGGAGACGCAGCGCGCCCCTTGTGGGGAGACGCAGCGCGCCCCTTGTGGGGAGACGCAGCGCGCCCCGCGCCTCTTGTGGGGAGACGCAGCGCGCCCCGCGCCTCTTGTGGGGAGACGCAGCGCGCCCCGCGCCTCTTGTGGGGAGACGCAGCGCGCCGCGCGCCTCTTGTGGGGAGACGCAGCGCGCCGCGCGCCTCTTGTGGGGAGACGCAGCGCGCCGCGCGCCTCTTGTGGGGAGACGCAGCGCGCCGCGCGCCTCTTGTGGGGAGACGCAGCGCGCCGCGCGCCTCTTGTGGGGAGACGCAGCGCGCCGCGCGCCTCTTGTGGGGAGGCGCAGCGCGCCGCGCGCCTCTTGTGGGGAGGCGCAGCGCGCCGCGCCTCTTGTGGGGAGACGCAGCGCGCCGCGCCTCTTGTGGGGAGACGCAGCGCGCGTGCATGATGTGAATTGTTGTTGGGAAACGCAGCACATTGAGCTCTATTCACAATTTTTCCGCATGCGGAAAAGCACTTGCGGCAAATTCCCGACTGAAATAAGACCTTGAAATTCACAATTTTAAGTATGATTTAAAGTATGCGTAAAATTGTACGCAATGGGCTCTATTCTCAAAGAGCCAAAAGTACCGCAAAATTTTACCGCTAAATTCCCACCAGCGGTAAACTCCGGATTTTTTCAGCATTCACTAACATTTTCCGCATGTTTGCCGCATGCGGGAAAAAAGATGCGGAAACAGCCATTCTTCATGCGAGAATGATGCGATAAAAAGGTCGCATGAAAAAGTGTTTAAAAAAAAAAGTTAAAGTCCAGCAAGCACAGCCCTTAAGCCTCCACACTTCATTAAAGTCAATGGGATGCGGAATATATCACCTACTACTTGTAGGTGATAAAAAATCGGTAATTAACGACGAAATGATGCGCCTGAACAATTTTGAGAATTGATCTTTTATTGCGGAAAATACCGACTTTTGCGGAAAGTTTTCCGCATGAATCCCGCACTTTTATCACACTTTTTCCACATGCGGAAAAAACATGCGGAACATTTTGAGAATTCCAACTTGACGGTATTTTGGGTGCAAACTTTCCGCATGTACTTTACCGCATGCGGGAAGTCTTTGAGAATAGAGCCCATTGTCGCAAGTTGGTAATTCCCGCAAAAAAAATAAATCAAAATTCACAAACAAAGGGGCACATTATTTCTGACTTTAGACTGGCATCTAATTGCAGCATGATCAGGCATCCCTACACCCTGATAGCATGTGTGCCGGGGTTTCCTCTCAGGGCCACTCCTCTTCCTCCCAAATCCTTAGATCCTTCACTGAGTGGGCTATGGATGTTTCCTGTTACACAATACCAGTTGCTTGGCTGTCCTGCTAATCTTTGGCTGCAGTATTGGCTGAATCACACACCTGATCAGCATGTTTGTTCAGGGGCTGTGGCTCTAAGTATTACAGAAAACAAGTCCAGATAATCCGCTCACTCAGTATGAACCAAGTTCAATATTTTAATTCAAGTTGGGTGACACATGCCATTCCATATACCAACGATTTTGCATGATATTTCAATCCAGCACCTCCATGGTGGTGTGCAATTCCCCAGCGAACTTGTCAAAGTATTACAGAAACCAGAGCAGCAGAAGTCAGGCAACTGGTATTAGTTTAACAGAAAAAAAAATTACATATGTCAGTTTGTTCCCTTAAAGGGAACCAGAGACATTGGGGGAAAGGTTTTATACATACCTGGGGCTTCCTCCAGCCCCATAAGCCTGGATCGCTCCCACACCGCCGTCCTCCGCTGCCTGGATCCGCCGGTACCGGGTCCCGTCATTGCCGCGAGTCGGCCGGCGGACGCGGCCAATTCTCCGCATCACAGGGGCTCCCTCCATATACCTACGCATGCGGCTGCATACTGCGCAGCCGCATGCGTACATGTATGGAGGGAGCCCCTGTGATGCGGAGAATTGGCCGCGTCCACCGGAAGTGACGGGGCCCGGTACCGGCGATCCAGGAAGCGGAGGATTGCGCCGGGGGAGCGATCCATGCTTATGGGGCTGGAGGAAGCCCCAGGTATGTATAAAACCTTTTGCTATATTTTTCCCTATCCTTCCTCTCTGGTTCCCTTTAAAGAGAAACTCCGACTAAGAATTGAACTTTATCCCAATCAGTAGCTGATACCCCTTTTACATGAGAAATCTATTTTCACAAACAGACCATCAGGGGGCGCTGTATGGCTGATATCGTGGTGAACCCCCCCCCCCCCCCCCAAGAAACTGAGGACTGTGGTACTCCTGTGTGAACCTTGTTGCATTGTGGGAAAGATGTTTACAGATGTTTCCAACTGCCAAAAAAGCAAGCAGCATCTACATCACCTGCCAACAGTAAAAATGTCACCATGTAATAAATGTCAATGTAAATCAGGGATTTAAGATTTCACAATGGGAAAACACTGACTAAATCATTTATACATAATCATTGTAAAATTGAAGCACTTTTTTTAATTACATTTTCACTGGAGTTCCTCTTTAAAAACATGCTTTGCGGTTATCATTCCAGATCACACCACGACCACAACCACCATGGAGGCAATAATTCATATTGGTAAGAAGGTGTAGAATGGTTCAAAACTGTTTATTACTGTTTGATGCATGTCCAGACTGGCCGCCCTATGAGAGGAGGCTGCCCAGCTGGCGTCCTATTGCAGCATGATCAGACATCCCTACATCCTGATAGCATGTGTGCCGGGGTTTCCTCTCAGGGCCACTCTTCCTCCCAAATCCTTAGAGATCCTTCACTGAGTGGGCTATGGATGTTTCCTGCTACATAATACCAGTTGTCTGGCTGTCCTGCTAATCTTTGGCTGCAGTATTGGCTGAATCACACACCTGATCAGCATGCTTGTTCAGGGGCTGTAGTTCAAAGTATTACAGAAACCAGAGCAGCAGAAGAGTCGGGCAACTGGTATTTGTTTAACAGAAAAAAATTACATATCTGTCAGTTTATGTTCCCTTAAAGGGAAACTCCGACCAAGACTTGAACTTTACCCCAATCAGTAGCTGATACCCCTTTTACATGAGAAATCTATTTTCACAAACAGACCATCAGGGGGCGCTGTATGGCTGATATTGTGGTGAACACCCCCCCCCCCCCCCCCCCCACACACACACACAAGAAACTGAGGACTGTGGTACTCCTGTGTGAACCTTGTTGCATTGTGGGAAATAGATGTTTACAGCTGTTTCCAACTGCCAAAAAAAGCATGCAGCAGCTACATCACCTGCCAGCAGTAAAAATGTCACCATGTAATGTCAGAATGTAAATCAGGGATTTAAAAGATTTTACAATGGGCAAACACTGACTAAATCATTTATACATAATTGTAAAATTGAAGCACTTTTTTATTACATTATTTTCACTGGAGTTCCTCTTTAAAAACATGCTTTGCGGTTATCATTCCAGATCACACCACGACCACAACCACGCTTCAGATAACGTTTGGTAAGAAGTTGTAGGCTGGTTCAAAACTGTATTACTGTTTGATGCATGTCCAGACTGACCGCCCTATGAGAGGAGGCTGCCCAGCTGGTGTCCTATTTGTCAAGATTTCTAAAATGGCGATTTATAGTTTAATCGATTGTGTAATAAAAGTCGCAATGATTTTTCTTTCAAATTTTAGATACAAGAGATGAACATTTTCAATCCATGATTATAGTTATGGAATTCTGATTATTAATGTATTTGGTTATCTTTAATAAGAAATATATAACCTGTTGTAATATAGGGTTGGATTGCTGATTCATGCATCCACTTCACAAGCTACAAACACAGCTTGTTCGCTGTGCTGGATTCAATGGCTAATCCAATTCACCTTGCGTAGGTCATTTAACAATGGAATCAGGCTATTCCTTATTTAAAGACAGACAATGAAGACTGAATGATAGTTATTTTAGGATTAAAGGTAAACTCCTATGGTGGAGACTTGAATGATATCTTACAATAAGCCTTGAATGGGGGTTTTGACAATGGTGGTACGGCCAATGGAAAAGAATGGAGATGGTATACCAATGGCTCAGCAAACAACTGTATTGAGTATGCAGAGGCACAGACACGGTGCTACGCCCGAAACATGTCGTGTCTGTGCCTCTGCATACTCAATACAGTTGTTTGCTGAGCCATTGGTGTGCCGTCTCCATTCTTTTCCATTGTATATGTAAATGCAGGAGTGGTGGACCTGCAGGAGTTCAGGCACCGGCAGTGGTCAAAGTTATTTGGACCTGACAGGTGAGCAAAAGTGTGGAATAATTACGTGGTACAGCCAATGTTTACTGTACTGACAATGGTGGTACGGCCAATGTTTACTGTACTGACAATGGTTGTACGGCCAAGGTTTACTGTACTAACAATGGTTGTACGGCCAATGTTTACTGTACTGACAATGGTTGTACGGCCAAGGTTTACTGTACTAACAATGGTTGTACGGCCAGTGTTTACTGTACTGACAATGGTGGTACGGCCAATGTTTACTGTACTGACAATGGTGGTACGGCCAAGGTTTACTGTACTGACAATGGTTGTACGGCCAAGGTTTACTGTACTGACAATGGTTGTACGGCCAGTGTTTACTGTACTGACAATGGTGGTACGGCCAATGTTTACTGTACTGACAATGGTGGTACGGCCAATGTTTACTGTACTGACAATGGTGGTACGGCCAATGTTTACTGTACTGACAATGGTGGTACGGCCAAGGTTTACTGTACTGACAATGGTGGTACGGCCAGGGTTTACTGTACTGACAATGGTGGTACGGCCAGTGTTTACTGTACTGACAATGGTGGTACGGCCAATGTTTACTGTACTGACAATGGTGGTACTGCCAATGTTTACTGTACTGACAATGGTTGTACGGCCAGTGTTTACTGTACTGACAATGGTGGTACGGCCAATTTCTCTCATCATAGTCCAGGACAGCTCCCCTGAGATTACCATTGAGTCCCTCCCCTATGGAAACAAATGCAAATGAAAATCGATCAACCAATCCGCCCTTGGTCTCACCCTATATAGCCAGTCCCCTCCTTCCCATCATCAGTTCTTCATTGTTTCCACTCACCCATGGACTAGTGCAGTGTTTTATTGTTTTATACACCGTAGGGGAGCGTGCTATAGCACCTATGGTGGAGATAGGGTCTCTTTTTTTCCCCATGAGAGAGCAGTCTATGCTTGTGTGGGCAGGATGGATGGAGGTGTTGGAACGCCTGGGGAGGCAGAAAAACACTACCTGTCGGCGCTGAAAGCTCTGGAGAGAGCCGGGGGGCGTCCTCTCTCATGGCCGCCTGTTCAAAAACTCTAAGTGCGGCGTCTTCCTGGCCGAGGCTGGAGGTCACGTGGGCGCGTTCCGGAATCCGGAAGGAAAGCGGAATGAGATGCGCGGAAGCTCCGCCCACCGCAGTACGAGTGGTGGTTCAGCCGGAAGGTTTTCTTTGACCTCGGGAGGCGGGGCTGAGAGCGGAGATCAGCTTTTAAGCTGCGGGGTACACGTGGACGCTGACATGCTGTCGGTGCGGACATGGAACAAGCGGAGGCCACCGCAGACAGGGTACCAGCTGCGGATGAGACAGCTCAGCAGACTCAGGTACAAAACAGCTCTGATCCCTGCACAGGTTACAAGGAATGGTTTGGCAGGGTGGAACTGACAGATTGTTTGTATCTTTTCTCTTACAGAAGCATGCAAAGTCAGCTCAGAAAACAAACAAGTGCTCTAAATGTGGGGATGTTTTACCACATACTTGTTCTAGATCCTCATGTGACAAGTGTAGGCATAAGGGGGATTCTAGCACAGATACTAATGTGGTAATGATAGATTTAATGAGGTCAATGAAGAGAGAATTGACAACCACATTTGCAGCCTTCAGAGCTGCTTTCCCCACGCAGCCACAGCCCCAGCCTCAGGTGCAGGTACAGCCCCAGGCCCTCCCCCCGCCCCAGGCAGTAGTGGTCAGCACTGATTCAGTACCAATACAGGGTCGGACACAGGCTGAGGAGCAACCACTGGTACAAGGTCCGCAGCGGCCGTCACAGGTGTTGCCTACGATTTTGGGGCTAGTTGAGCCTGACTCTCCCAATGAATCTTTTGAGGAGGGTTCAGGGGAATCGTTTGACGAGGGGGAGGCTAGAGATTCAGAGGGCCAGACAGCCTCCACATCTAAAATGGCCAGGTATCTGTTTAGTGTGGAGGATACAGCAGAGCTTTTAAAGGCTGTATACGAGTCCGAGAATATTCAGGACTCTACTCCAGCCACATCGGTGCAGGATGATATTTACAGGGGACTGGAGGAAACCGGTACCAGAACGTTTCCGGTGCACAAATCTATTAAAAGTGTGATATCAGCTCAGTGGAAACAGCCTGAAAAGAGATTACCGTATATACTCGCAAGCAAGCCGACCCGCATGTAAGCCGACCCCCCCCACTTTTACCCCAAAAAACAGGAAAAAATGATTGACCCTCATGTAAGCCGGGGGTAGGAAACGCTGGCCGCGTGATCCCCCCAGTATGTCCCAGTATAGCTAGTATAGTGCTCAGTATAGCTAGTATAGTGCTCATTATAGCTAGTGAAGTGCCCCAGTTTAGCTAGTATAGTGCTCAGTATAGGTAGGTAGTACTCAGTATAGCTAGTAAAATGCCCCAGTATAGCTAGTATAGTGCTCAGTATAGCTAGTATAGTGCTCAGTATAGCTAGTATAGTGCTCAGTATAGCTAGTGAAGTGCCCCAGTTTAGCTAGTATAGTGCTCAGTATAGTTAGTATAGTGCCCCCAGTATAGTTAGTATAGTGCCCCCAGTATAGCTAGTATAGTGCCCCCAGTATAGCTAGTATAGTGCCCCAGTATAGCTAGTATAGTGCCCCCAGTATAGCTAGTATAGTGCCCCCAGTATAGCTAGTATAGTGCCCCCAGTATAGCTAGTATAGTGCCCCCAGTATAGCTAGTATAGTGCCCCATTATAGCTAGTATAGTGCCCCATATAGCTAGCATAATGCCCCAGTATGGGTGGGTAGGTGCTGTCCCTCCCCGCTCCCCCTGCGGCCGCCGCTGCTGCTATTACCTCAGGCGGCGCCGCTTCCTCTATCCCCGTCCTCCTCCGGTAGTAACTCATTCACAGCAGCGCGCCTCTCGCTGCTGTGATGACGAGGAAACCATAGAGAGCGGCTTCCTGTAGCGTGATGCCGTTACTATGGGAACCGCTCTCTATGGTTTCCTGCGTCATCACAGCAGCGGGGGGCGCGCTGCTGTGAATGAGTTACCGGAGGAGGACGGGGATAGAGGCAGCGGTGCCGCCTAAGGTAATAGCAGCGGTGGCCGCGGGGGGAGCGGGGAGGGACAGCACCTATCCACCCACCCACACATGACTCGCAAGCAAGCCGACCCCCCAACTTTTGGCCCACTTTTGGGGGGTCAAAAATTCGGCTTGCTTGCGAGTATATACGGTATTCATACCAAAGTCGTTTAAGAGAAGGTTTCCCTTTAAGCAGGAGGATCAGGATGTATGGGGAAAGTGCCCTAAATTAGATGCACCATTAGCCCAGTACTCTAAATCAGCAGACTTATCCTTTGAGGACGCGGGCAGTTTAAAGGATCCAATGGATCGTAAGGCAGAAATTCTTCTGAAAAGGGCATGGCAGGCAGCGGCTTTTGGGTTTAAACCCGCCATTGCAGCCATCTGCCTGACGCGCAATTTGGAAAAGTGGATGCGGGTGTTAAAGGCACACTTAGTGGCAGGTACCCCACATGAAAAAATCTTGGAATCCCTACCAGTCATGTCCAAGACAGTAGCTTTTTTGGCTGACGGGGCCACTGAATCTTTAAGATCCACAGCCAAAACAACTGCTCTCATAAACTCCGCTAGGCGCGCAGTGTGGTTAAACACGTGGGAGGGGGATGTATCCTCCAAACATCGGTTATGCGCTATGGAGTTTGAGGGGCAGTTATTGTTTGGCAAGGACTTAACTGACATACTTGAGAGGTCCTCAGATAAGGCCAAAAAGTTCCCAGACAAAAGGAAGAGGTACAAATAGGTCCTTTCAGGGGAAACGTTATTTTCCCAGACGAGATGGAGGCAGACAGAGCTCGCAGCAACCACAGCAGCAAAGAACAAGGAGATGGACTTATAATGCAGGCAGGGGAAAGTCTACCTTCCTGTTCAATAAGCCACAGCCAGCCTCTGCAAAGCCTGACAAATGACGGAGACTTACAGGTGGGGGGAAGGCTTCTTTATTTTTTTCAAGCCTGGCAGAAGATAACAGGGAACGGTTTTATTTTAGAGTTAATAAGGAATGGATACAAAATAGAATTCCGGGCCCAGCCCCCCAGGAATTTTGTAATTACAGGAACTCCCAGGGACCCAGAAAGGGCGGTAGCTATTCAATCCTCTGTGATAAAGTTGTTACAACAGAGGGTAATTCAGAGGGTTCTGGTTCAGGAATATTGCAAGGGGTTTTATTCCCGAGTGTTTGTAATTCAAAAACCGTCGGGAAAATACAGAATGATCCTCAACTTGAAACCCCTGAACCCTTACATTCTGGAGAAAAGATTTCGGATGGAGAGCGTTGCATCGATCCGCAATTTGATTTGGCCAGAAGCGTTCATGGCCACCTTGGATTTGGCGGACGCTTACCTCCACATCCCTATCCATCCGCAATTTCAGAAGTTCCTGAGATTCGCGGTAATTATAGGGGACGCGGTATGCCATTATCAATATCGCGCCCTACCATTCGGAATATCCTCCGCTCCGAGGATATTTACGAAGGTGGTAGCGGAAGCCGTCGGTCATCTCCATCTCCAGAATGTAAGGGTCCTGCCATATCTAGACGACTTTTTGGTTCTGGCAAATACAGAACAGGCGTTAAAAGAAAGTTTACAGCTCTGCATCCAAACCCTGGAGACGCTAGGATGGATAGTCAGCAGAGAGAAGTCATGCTTACAACCCACGCAAACAGCTCTATTTCTGGGGTTAATATGGGACTCAAGGCAGGGAAAGATTTTGCTACCAGAGTCAAAGGTAGACAAGTTGATGACAATGGTGAGAGACTACGAATTAGCCCTGACAGTTTCCTTACGACAGACAATGACCCTGTTAGGTCACATGACGGCAGTAATCCCGGCTGTAGAGTGGGCTCAAGCTCATATGCGGGAATTACAGTCATGGCTACTACAGACATGGGACAAACAGAAGGCCTCCTTGGACAATCACTTTGCCCCCCCCACAGCCAGTATTACAGTCACTCCATTGGTGGTTGGATGCAGACCGGCTAGCCAGGGGGCGTCCCTGGATGCAAAGAGATCCAGTAAAAGTTTATACGGATGCCAGCGCATGGGGTTGGGGAGCCCACTGTCAGGGGCATCAGGTGCAGGGGCAGTGGTCTCCGCAGCTCAGTCAGAAGTCATCAAATTTAGGAGAGCTGATGGCTGTCAAATTGGCACTACAGTCGTTTCAACCTCAGTTACACAACAGAGAAGTAACGTTGTTTTCAGACAATATGGTCACAGTTTCCTATATCAGAAAGCAGGGGGGAACCAGAGTCCAGAGTCTCAGAGAGTTAACCATGGAGATCTTAGTCTGGGCAGAGGAACAGGTGACGTCACTGACGGCAACTCACATACAGGGGACCCAGAACCGTTGGGCAGATGCGCTCAGCAGGTCAACCCTGACGGAGGCAGAGTGGCAACTGAACCAGGAAGTTTTCGATCAGATAGTAGCCCAGTGGGGCAGACCAATATTGGATCTGTTTGCCACTCCACAGAACGCGAAGACAGCAGATTTCTGTTCCCTACATCCTTCCTCTTCAACAGACCGGTTGGACGCACTAACCGTAGAATGGCCGACAGGCCTATTGTACGCCTTTCCTCCGTTCAACCTGATCCCAAGATCCCTCAACAAGTTGAGAACCTCACGTTCAGAGGTGATATTCATAGCACCCTGGTGGCCGAGAAGGGCCTGGTTCCCGTTTCTACAGACCCTAAGGATAAGGGGCCCTTGGCACTTAGGAGCCAGGCCAGACTTATTGATGCAAAACAGTCAGCTACATCCAGATCCGGGGTTTTTCCAGCTCACAGCCTGGATCCTGAAAGGCAGACTTTGAGTGGTTTAGGATTTTCAGAGGGTTATTAACACTCTGTTAAGATGTAGAAAAGAAAACACACAAAGAATTTATTCCAAGGTATGGAAGGTTTTTTGTTCTTGGAAGGAGAAAAATAGTGTCAGATCAAATGACACGAGGTTTATTTTAGAATTTTTACAGGATGGCGTGGACATGGGGTTGGCAGTCAGCACCCTCAGAGTCCAGGTGTCAGCATTATCAGTTTTTTTGGACAGGCAGTTGTCCACTGAATTGCATATAAAGAACTTTCTAAAGGCGGTGGCCAGATCACAACCTATACCAGTAAAAGTGGTACCTCCCTGGAGCCTATCATTGGTTCTTGATTTTCTGATGTCAGATGTTTTTCAACCAGCAGATACAATCCCTATTAAGCTGCTAACATTAAAGGTAGCCTTCTTAGTCGCCATTACAACAGCAAGGAGAGTGGGAGACATACAGTCCTTATCAATAAAAGATCCTTATATGATAATCCACCCAGACAGAATAGTCTTCCGGCCAGACCCAACATACCTACCAAAGGTAGTCACATGGTTCCATAGAGCTCAGGAAATTATTTTACCATCTTTTTCCACAGATCCTAAGAATGATAAGGAAAGGAGGTTGGCAAATCTAGACGTAAGACAGGCGATTATTACCTACTTACAGAGGACACGGCAGTGGAGAAGGTCCAGCCATCTGTTTGTTTTATTTTCAGGTAGCCGTAAGGGGTTACAGGCTTCAAGAAGTTCCATAGCCAGATGGATCAGGGAAGTTATAGCTTTAGCTTATAAGGAGTCAGGTAGTGATATACCCACAAACATAAGAGCACACTCTACGAGGTCCTTGGCAGCCTCCTGGGCAGAAAGATCAGGATCAACATTAGACCAGATATGCAAGGCAGCTACATGGTCGGGACATTCGACATTTGTGAAGCACTATCGTGTGGAGTTGCTATCCAGCCAGGATCAGGCATTTGGACGCAAAGTGCTTCAGGCAGTCATCCCACCCTAAGGTAAAGAGTTCTCGCTGGTCTCAGGGGAGCTGTCCTGGAGTATGATGAGAGAAAGGCCCTCCTACTTACCGGTAGTAGTGTTTCGGCGAATACTCCAGGACAGCTGCCTTAGTACCCAGCCCTAATTTTGCGTATGTCAGAGGAATAAATAATTAAAGACAGAATGGGTTGAGCTAGATACTCTTCTATTGAACTGATGATGGGAAAAAGGGGACTGGCTATATAGGGTGAGACCAAGGGTGGATTGGTTGATTGATTTTAATTTGCATTTGTTTCCATAGGGGAGGGACTCAATGGTAATCTCAGGGGAGCTGTCCTGGAGTATTCACCGAAACACTACTACCGGTAAGTAGGACGGCCTGTTTACTGTACTGACAATGGTTGTACGGCCAAGGTGTACTGTACTGACAATGGTTGTACGGCCAAGGTGTACTGTACTGACAATGGTTGTACGGCCAGTGTTTACTGTACTGACAATGGTGGTACGGCCAATGTTTACTGTACTGACAATGGTGGTACGGCCAATGTTTGCTGTACTGACAATGGTTGTACGGCCAATGTTTGCTGTACTGACAATGGTTGTACGGCCAATGTTTGCTGTACTGACAATGTTGTACGGCCAATGTTTGCTGTACTGACAATGGTGGTACGGCCAATGTTTACTGTACTGACAATGGTTGTACGGCCAATGTTTGCTGTACTGACAATGGTTGTACGGCCAATGTTTGCTGTACTGACAATGGTGGTACGGCCAGTGTTTACTGTACTGACAATGGTGGTACGGCCAATGTTTGCTGTACTGACAATGGTGGTACGGCCAATGTTTGCTGTACTGACAATGGTTGTGCGGCCAATGTTTGCTGTACTGACAATGGTGGTACGGCCAATGTTTGCTGTACTGACAATGGTTGTACGGCCAAGGTTTGCTGTACTGACAATGGTTGTACGGCCAAGGTTTACTGTACTGACAATGGTTGTACGGCCAAGGTTTACTGTACTGACAATGGTTGTACGGCCAAGGTTTACTGTACTGACAATGGTTGTACGGCCAAGGTTTACTGTACTGACAATGGTTGTACGGCCAAGGTTTGCTGTACTGACAATGGTTGTACGGCCAAGGTTTGCTGTACTGACAATGGTTGTACGGCCAAGGTTTGCTGTACTGACAATGGTGGTACGGCCAAGGTTTGCTGTACTGACAATGGTTGTACGGCCAATGTTTACTGTACTGACAATGGTGGTACGGCCAATGTTTGCTGTACTGACAATGGTTGTACGGCCAATGTTTGCTGTACTGACAATGGTTGTACGGCCAAGGTGTACTGTACTGACAATGGTTGTACGGCCAATGTTTGCTGTACTGACAATGGTTGTACGGCCAAGGTGTACTGTACTGACAATGGTTGTACGGCCAATGTTTGCTGTACTGACAATGGTGGTACGGCCAAGGTGTACTGTACTGACAATGGTGGTACGGCCAAGGTGTACTGTACTGACAATGGTTGTACGGCCAAGGTGTACTGTACTGACAATGGTTGTACGGCCAAGGTGTACTGTACTGACAATGGTTGTACGGCCAAGGTTTACTGTACTGACAATGGTTGTACGGCCAAGGTTTACTGTACTGACAATGGTTGTACGGCCAAGGTTTACTGTACTGACAATGGTTGTACGGCCAAGGTTTACTGTACTGACAATGGTTGTACGGCCAAGGTTTACTGTACTGACAATGGTTGTACGGCCAAGGTTTACTGTACTGACAATGGTTGTACGGCCAAGGTTTACTGTACTGACAATGGTTGTACGGCCAAGGTTTACTGTACTGACAATGGTGGTACGGCCAAGGTGTACAGTACTGACAATGGTTGTACGGCCAATGTTTGCTGTACTGACAATGGTGGTACGGCCAAGGTGTACTGTACTGACAATGGTGGTACGGCCAAGGTGTACTGTACTGACAATGGTTGTACGGCCAAGGTTTACTGTACTGACAATGGTTGTACGGCCAAGGTTTACTGTACTGACAATGGTTGTACGGCCAAGGTTTACTGTACTGACAATGGTTGTACGGCCAAGGTTTACTGTACTGACAATGGTTGTACGGCCAAGGTTTACTGTACTGACAATGGTTGTACGGCCAAGGTTTACTGTACTGACAATGGTTGTACGGCCAAGGTTTACTGTACTGACAATGGTTGTACGGCCAAGGTTTACTGTACTGACAATGGTGGTACGGCCAAGGTGTACAGTACTGACAATGGTCGTACGGCCAAGGTGTACTGTACTGACAATGGTTGTACGGCCAATGTTTACTGAATTCCTGAAACACGAGACAAGACTCAGAATATACTGGGTTGCTGTCAGTATTTTATATTCGAGGTATAAGGTTGTATTAAAATTCCCTATATGTAAAGACATCTATTAAACCCAGGTTACATAACTAGTTAATAGGAGCAAATTATAAGAAAGCTTTGCTTAAAACCCTAACATGAGATATATTTGTTGGCATGTTTATGCAATGGCACATGTAGATTGTAATGGCGTGCATAGACAGACATGTGTTGGATATATTCATTTATATACAATTCCACATTTAAAACGTTTCATATACAAGATCTTCTCAAAAAATTAGCATATTGTGATAAAGTTCATTATTTTCTGCAATGTACTGATAAACATTAGACTTCCATATATTTTAGATTCAAATACACACAACTGAAGTAGTTCAAGCCTTGGGCAGCACGGTGGCGTAGTGGTTAGCTCTCTCGCCTTGCAGCGCTGGGTCCCTGGTTCGAATCCCAGCCAGGGCACTATCTGCAAAGAGTTTGTATGTTCTCTCCGTGTCTGCGTGGGTTTCCTCCGGGCACTCCGGTTTCCTCCCACATTCCAAAAACATACAGATAAGTTAATTGGCTCCCCCTAAAATTGGCCCTAGACTACAGTACTTACACTACATAATATAGACATATGGCAATGGTAGGGATTAGATTGTGAGCTCCTTGAGGGACAATTAGTGACAAGATGTATATATACTGTACAGCGCTGCGTAATGTCTGCGCTATATAAATACTAAAAATAATAATAATAAATATTGATGATACAGCTCATGAAAACCCAAATTTCCTATCTCAAAAAATTAGCATATTTCATCCGACCAATAAAAGGTGTTTTATAAACAAAAAAAAAGCCAACCTTCAAATAATTATGTTCAGTTATGCACTCAATACTTGGTCGGGAATCCTTTTGCAGAAATGACTGCTTCAATGCGGCGTGGCATGGAGGCAATCAGCCTGTGGCACTGCTCAGGTGTTATGGAGGCCCAGGATGCTTCCATAGCGGCCTTAAGCTCATCCAGAGTGTTGGGTCTTGCGTCTCTCAACTTTCTCTTCACAATATCCCACAGATTCTCTATGGGGTTCAGGTCAGGAGAGTTGGCAGGCCAATTGAGCACAGTAATACCATGGTCAGTAAACCATTTACCAGTGGTTTTGGCACTGAGCAGGTGCCAGGTCGTGCTGAAAAATGAAATCTTAATCTTTATAAAGCTTTTCAGCAGATGGAAGCATGAAACAGCGGCAGAAGTGCCTGACCTGGGCTACAGTGAAGCAGCACTGGACTGTTGCTAAGTGGTCCAAAGTACTTTTTTTTTACTAGTACACCTAGTTCCCATGTGTGCCGGGCTTTCCTCTGGGCCACTTTCCTCCCACATTCTTACAGGGATCCTTCACTGAGTGGGCTATGGATGTTTCCTTCTACACAATACCAGTTGCCTGGCAGCCCTGCTGATCTTTGGCTGCACTATTGGCTGAAACACACCTGATAAGCATGCTTGTTCAGGGGCTGTGGTTCAAAGTATTACAGAAACCAGAGCAGCAGAAGAGTCAGGCAACTGGTATTAGTTTAACAGGAAAAAAATTACATAGGTTTGTCAGTTTATGTTCCCTTAAAGAGAAACTCCGACCAAGAAATTAACTTTATCCCAATCAGTAGCTAATACCCCTTTTACATGAGAAATCTATTTCTTTTCACAAACAGACCATCAGGGGGCGCTGTATGGCTGATATTGTGGTGAAACCCCTCCCACAAGAAACTGAGGACTGTGGTACTCCTGGCAGTTTCCTGTCTGGGAACCTTGCTGCATTGTGGGAAATAGATGTTTACAGCTGTTTCCAACTGCCAAAAAAGCATGCAGCAGCTACATCACCTGCCAGCAGTAAAAATGTCACCATGTAATGTCAGAATGTAAATCAGGGATTTAAAAGATTTTACAATGGGCAAACACTGACTAAATCATTTACACATAATTATTGTAAAAATGAAGCACTTTTTTTTTTTTATTAATTTTCACTGGAGTTCCTCTTTAAAAACATGCTTTGCGGTTATTCCAGATCACACCACGACCACCACGACGCTTCAGATAACGTTTGGTAAGAAGGTGTAGGATGGTTCAAAACTATTTATTACTGTTTGGTGCATGTCCAGACCGACCGCCCTATGAGAGGTGGCTGCCGAGCTGGCATCCTATTGCAGCATGATCAGGCATCCCTACACCCTGTTACCATGTGTTCCGGGGTTTCCTCTCAGGGCCACTTTTTCCTCCCACATTCTTACATAGATCCTTGACTAAGTGGGCTATGGCTGTTTCCTTCTACACAATACCAGTTGCCTGGCAGCCCTGCTGATCTCTTTGGCTGCAGTATTGGCTGAATCACACACACAATCAACATGCTTGTTCAGGGGCTGTGGCTCAAAAACTAACAAATCGGAGCAGCAGGAGAGTTAGGCACCCGGTATTACTTTAACAGAAAAAAAATTGCATCTGTCAGTTCCCTTAAACGTAGATGCTTACAGCTGTTTCCAACTGCCAACAAAGCATGCAGCAGCTACATCACCTGCCAACAGTAAAAATGTCACCATGTAATGTCAGAATGTAAATCAGGGAGAGGAAAGATTTTACAATGGGCAAACACTGACTAATCATTTACATAATTATTGTAAAATTGAAGCACTTTTTTTACTACATTATTTTCACTGGAGTTCCTCTTTAAAAACATGCTTTGCGGTTATCATTCCAGATCACACCACGACCACCACGACGCTTCAGATAACGTTTGGTAAGAAGTTGTAGGCTGGTTCAAAACTATTTATTACTGTTTGATGCATGTCCAGACTGACCGCCCTATGAGAGGTGGCTGCCGAGCTGGCATCCTATTGCAGCATGATCAGGCATCTGTACACCCTGTTAGCATGTGTGCTGGGGTTTCCTCTCAGGGCCACTTTTTCCTCCCACATTCTTACAGGGATCCTTCACTGAGTGGGCTGTGGCTGTTTCCTTCTACACAATACCAGTTGCCTGGCAGCCCTGCTGATCTCTTTGGCTGCAGTATTGGCTGAATCCCACACACAATCCGCATGCTTGTTCAGGGGCTGTGGCTCAAAAACTTTAACAGAAACAAGACCCGCAGGAGAGTCAGGCAGCCGGTATTACTTTAACAGAAAATTTACAATAAAAAAAATTACATATGTCAGTTCCCTTAACATGCTTTGCGGTTATCATTGCAGACGACCACAACTGCTGTGAAGCACCCCTACAGATGGATATGGGTAAGAAGGTGTAGGACGGTTCAACACTGTATTACTGTTTGGTGCATGTCCAGACTGACTGCCCTATGAGAGGTGGCTGCCCAGCTGGCGTCCTATTGCAGCAGGATCAGGCATCCCTACACCCTGATAGCATGTGTGTCGGGGTTTCCTCTCAGGGCCACTCCTCTTCCTCCACCATCCTTACAGGGATCCTTCAGAGTGGGCTATGGATGTTTCCTGTTACACAATACCAGTTGCCTGGCTGTCCTGCTGATCTTTGGCTGCAGTATTGGCTGAATCACACCTGATCAGCATGTTTGTTCAGGGGCTGTGGCTATTAGAGACCCCTATAGTGTTCCCTCGTGTCTAGTGGCCCTCCCTCACCTATACAGTACGCTGTTGTGTAGTGCACCCCCTCCCTTCCCTATACTGCTTCCTGTTTAGTGCTTCCCCCTCCCTCCCCATATGGCTACCCTTGTGACCTAGGGCTTACCCTCCAGTACAAGTTCCTCAGCAGTCTAGAGTGGGCCAAACAATGGAAAGAGAAACCACTTGGGGACCCCTGTTGATGGCTGTGGGGGCCAAGATTATTACTGTTTGAGGAATGCATATACACACTAACCGCCTGGCTATCCTGCTACAGTATTGCCTGAATCACACACCTGAAACACCTGAAGCATGCAGCTAATCCTGTATGACCTCAGTCAGAGCATGCTTGTTCAGGGGCTGTGGTTCAAACTATTACAGAAACCGGAGTCAGGCAACTGGTATTACTTTAACAGAAAAAAATTACATATGTCAGTTTAGGTTCCCTTAAAAACATGCTTTGCGTTTATCATTCCAGATCACCACACCACCACCACGGAGGCAATCTTGCACATTCATATTGGTAAGAAGGTGTAGGATGGTTCAAAACTGTTTATTACTGTTTGATGCATGTCCAGACCGACCGCCCTATGTAAGGTATCTGCCCAGCTGGCATCCTATTGCAGCATGATCAGGCATCCCTACACCCTGTTACCATGTGTGCCGGGGTTTCCTCTGGGGGCCATTCCTCTTCCTTCCACATTCTTAAAGCATGCTTTGCTGGTGTTGCAGGACGCCGTGAGGAATTGGCCGATTACAGCAGGCAGTCCCACCCCCCCCCCCTCCTGCTTTCAAGGATGCCACCACAGACCAGTAAGAAGGGATTAGATGGTGCAAACATCCTGTTAAGTTACCAGTCAGGCTTCCCTTTTTTTTGGGGGGGGGGGACTTTTTAGGACACCGGGCGTCGCCGACCCTAGGAAGAAGTGTGCCTTGTAAAGGGTTGTCATGTGCCTGATACCTGAAGGCATCAGACGGGAAATACACCCCCCTTCTCATCACGGCCGGATTTGATTTGCAGGCCAAGTAGGCCATGGCCTAGGGCAAGGCTTGAGCCGGAGGCTACCTGCAACTGACAGCAGATCAGCCGCTTTACATTTACCCTGCGTGCGGAGCTTTGATTGTTTCCTCATACCACTGCTGGCTTGTCTGCCTGCTGACAGTTATAATCCCGGCTCACTCCTTCACAGCGCCCCCACTCACTGCACTGTACAGTCCTGGCCAAAAGTTAAGACTGTCAAAAATATTGGAAATTAAAAAAGTTGGTGCTTAAGTTTAGCAATTTGCATATACTGCAGAATGTTATGAAGAGTGTTCAGATGAATTGCTTAGTCCTTTGCCATGAAAATTAACTGAATCCCCCAAAAAAACCTATCCACCGCATTTCATTACTATCATTAAGGCCTCCTTTCCACAAACTGTTGGGCAGTGAAATGCCTCTCAAACTCAACTGCTCACTGCTGCCTGGGAACTGCTTGTTGCTGCATGACTGCTTTCTTCTGCCTGATAACTGCTTGCTGAGCACACAGCTCAACAGTCCATGGAAAGGAGGCCTAAAGGACCTGCTGAGATCATTTCAGTAATAGTCTTGTTAACTCAGGTGAGAATGTTGACAAGCACAAGGCTGGAGATTATGTCAGGCTGGTTGAGTTAGAATGGCAGACTAATAGGAGATATTGAAATTATCAGCCTAACCTATTTAAAGACCATGCCTCCTTAAAAAGTAAATGTAGGGGTTCCTCGAGACCAAAAAATTGTTTGCAGGGGTTCCTTGAGATCCAAAAGTTATTTACAGGGTTCCTCCAAGGTAAAAAGGTTGAGAAAGGCTGCTCTACACACACAAAGAAATATATTGTATTTTGATGCCTACCGCCATCCACTGACTATCTCTTCCTGCTGCTGTTCATGTTCAGCGACATTGCCGCTGTCAGCCAACTGGCCGTCGTCCTCCTCCACCCGGTGAAGGCGGCCGGATTGCAATGGGGAATCTGTACAACAACAACACAAACAAAGAAATTACAGTTTGGCAACAGACACGCACACACAGACACACAGACGCGCGCACACACACACACACCCAAAAGACACACACATTTGCACGCACGCACACACGCAAGCACACACAGTGCTTACCTTGGGCGGTGGGTTGAGGCCGGCGACGTAGTGCGTCTGAGTCCGCCCCTTGCTCCTGCTCATCGCTCTCTCTACCCATCTCCCTTTCTGGAAATAACAAAAAAAAGTGCAATTTCTCTGGGGTGGTTGGGTGTTTTGGGGGAAGTGGGTGTGGGGCTATGTCAGCTGAAAGAAACTTACTGCGCCGGTCAATCTTGCGTCTGATTTTTTGAAGCCTCCAATACTCCTTGTGTTTTAGATCAGACCACCGTTTGCGCAGTTGCGCCTTGCTCCTGCGCTTACAGTGGTTACGCCTCAGGGTGGAGATCACCCTCTGCATAATATCATGTTTTCGGAGATTTGGGTGGGGATAGATGCCTAAGCGGCAATCATAATCACTATCCTCTAGGATTTCCACCATATCTACCATCTCTTTGGTGCGCATGGGGGATGCGCGACGATGTCGCGACCTTTCACGGCGTTCCCCACGTTCTGCGGCCATTCCGACGGTTTTCAGCACTAGTAGTGGTATGTCGCAATGCTGAGCTATCTACATCCGTCGGAACCAGGGTCCAAAGTTCCGGGTCGCGCGTAGTTACAGGTTGCGCACTCTGACGATTTTATTTTAAAATAAAACGTTATTAGTATTAGTTTATTCCTGACACTTCTATAATTTATATACTCAGCAGCTTCACTTCAGCTATTTCTTTCAAGTACTGCATTTTTATACTGTATACTCTTATCTACAGTGGAGGAAATAATTATTTGACCCCTCACTGATTTTGTAAGTTTGTCCAATGACAAAGAAATGAAAAGTCTCAGAACAGTATCATTTCAATGGTAGGTTTATTTTAACAGTGGCAGATAGCACATCAAAAGGAAAATCGAAAAAATAACCTTAAATAAAAGATAGCAACTGATTTGCATTTCATTGAGTGAAATAAGTTTTTGAACCCCTACCAACCATTAAGAGTTCTGGCTCCCACAGAGTGGTTAGACACTTCTACTCAATTAGTCACCCTCATTAAGGACACCTGTCTTAACTAGTCACCTGTATAAAAGACACCTGTCCACAGAATCAATCAATCAAGCAGACTCCAAACTCTCCAACATGGGAAAGACCAAAGAGCTGTCCAAGGATGTCAGAGACAAAATTGTAGACCTGCACAAGGCTGTAATGGGCTACAAAACCATTAGCAAGAAGCTGGGAGAGAAGGTGAAAACTGTTGGTGCGATTGTTCGAAAATGGAAGGAGCACAAAATGACCAATCGACCTCGCTCTGGGGCTCCACGCAAGATCTCACCTCGTGGGGTGTCAATGGTTCTGAGAAAGGTGAAAAGGCATCCTAGAACTACACGGGAGGAGTTAGTGAATGACCTCAAATTAGCAGGGACCACAGTCACCAAGAAAACCATTGGAAACACATTACACCGCAATGGATTAAAATCCTGCAGGGCTCGCAAAGTCCCCCTGCTCAAGAAGGCACATGTGCAGGCCCGTCTGAAGTTTGCCAATGAACACCTGAATGATTCTGTGAGTGACTGGGAGAAGGTGCTGTGGTCTGATGAGACCAAAATAGAGCTCTTTGGCATTAACTCAACTCGCTGTGTTTGGAGGAAGAAAAATGCTGCCTATGACCCCCAAAACACCGTCCCCACCATCAAGCATGGGGGTGGAAACATTTTGCTTTGGGGGTGTTTTTCTGCTAAGGGCACAGGACAACTTAATCGTATTAACGGGAAAATGGACGGAGCCATGTATCGTGAAATCCTGAACGACAACCTCCTTCCCCTCCTTGCCAGGAAACTGAAAATGGGTGGTGGATGGGTGTTCCAGCACGACAATGACCCAAAACATACAGCAAAGGCAACAAAGGAGTGGCTCAAGAAGAAGCACATTAAGGTCATGGAGTGGCCTAGTCAGTCTCCGGACCTTAATCCAATAGAAAACCTATGGAGGGAGCTCAAGCTCAGAGTTGCACAGAGACAGCCTCGAAACCTTAGGGATTTAGAGATGATCTGCAAAGAGGAGTGGACCAACATTCCTCCTAAAATGTGTGCAAACTTGGTCATCAATTACAAGAAACGTTTGACCTCTGTGCTTGCAAACAAGGGTTTTTCCACTAAGTATTAAGTCTTTTATTGTTAGAGGGTTCAAAAACTTATTTCACTCAATGAAATGCAAATCAGTTGCTATCTTTTATTTAAGGTTATTTTTTCGATTTTCCTTTTGATGTGCTATCTGCCACTGTTAAAATAAACCTACCATTGAAATGATACTGTTCTGAGACTTTTCATTTCTTTGTCATTGGACAAACTTACAAAATCAGTGAGGGGTCAAATAATTATTTCCTCCACTGTATATATAAACTATTTATAAAACATTGTGTCCCTTGGAGGCATATTTTTTTTTGTAGTCTAACTTAAAGTGAATGTTTACCGTTCAAAAAAAGGAAAAGTCAGATACTCACCTAAGGAGAGGGAAGGCTCGGTCCTAATGAGCCTTCCCTCTCCTCTCCCGGTGCCCGGTCCCGCGCAGGATCCCCCATAGCAGTATTCCACCAGTTCGGTCAAATACTGCCACTTCCGCAGCCGAAGGGAGCTTTCGGAAGCCTTAGGGAGCACTCGGGCTCCCGATGACGCGGCCGGTCCATACTACGCATGCGCGATCGCCCTCTGACACGCTCGCGCGTACGTAGTATGGAGCGGCCCGTCTTCGGAAGCCCGAGTGCTCCCGAAGACCTCCGAAGTCCCTGCGGCGGCGGACGCGAACGGGGGAGCCAGCGCAGCACCGAGGGCACCGGGAGAGGAGAGGCTTCCCTCTCCTTGAGTATCTGACTTTTTCTTTTTTTAAACGGTACCCATTGGCTTTAATTAACAGTTCCTGTCTATTCAGCACCTTCACTTCCTTTCTTCCTTACAATCTTTATTGATTAAACACTTTTCAGCACAACATCTCAATATGTGTTACTTTACACACCCTGAGCTTTATATTCACCATACTGAGCGCTTCTTTCATTCCTTTGGACGACAGTTCGCAAACATACTTCTGTCGGTGTACGACAATTCTTTCTGAAGACCCTTCTGTAGCTGGAGAATTGCAGTTTCATTTACAGGTAAAAGGCAATCTTACAAAGACATGCTTAACCAATGTACTGCACATCAGTTTACATTCTGTATGAACATAGTCCAGTCTGTGCTGATCAATTGTGTTCTTTTTCTTATGTGTAGTGATGGATTTCTATAGTGTGGAGTTCCTGCCCGAGTTCATTGAGGTGTACAGAAAACATACCTGCCTGTGGAAGGTCAAATCAACTGAGTACCACAACAAAATCATGAAAAGAGCTGCAAAAGAAGAATTAGTTGAGCTCTGTAAAATGCGAGGAACCCTAAACAATCCAGATGTACATGTGATAACGAAGAAAATACACAACCTACGTAGCATCTACCAGAGGGAATTGAAAGGTGCTAACAAATCAAAGAAATCTGGTTCTGGGGCAGCTGATGTGCACTCACCTAAACTATGGTACTTTCATTTTCTCGAATTCACAGTAGACCAACTGGATGAGCGAGAGAGTGTACATAACTTGGATGACGAGGAGTCAATGGAGGACGGATCAACTATAGCGGACGGGCTAACAGTCTGATGCGCTGGTAAGAAAGCATTGTTATTGTACCGCTTATATTATTATGTTGGTATGCAGCCTACACCAATGTTTATGAAACAATCCATCTGCCACGAAGATAGCAATAATTCTAAATGCACGGTGGCGTAGTGGTTAGTGCTCTCTCGCCTTGCAGCGCTAGGTCCCTGGTTCGAATCCCAGCCAGGGCACTATCTGCAAAGAGTTCGTATGTTCTCCCCGTGTCTGGATAGGTTCATTGTCTCCCCCTAAAAATTGGCCCTAGACTGCAGTACTTACACTATATATAATAGACATATGCCAATGGTAGGGATTAGATTGTAAGCTCCTTTGAGGAACAGTTAGTGTGTGTGTATGTGTACGTATACACACACATATACATACACACATACACACACGTACGTACACACGTACGTACACACACGCGCACGCGCACGCACACGCACGTACACACGCACGTACACACGCACGTACACACGCACGTACACACGCACGTACACACGCACGTACACACGCACGTACACACGCACGTACACACGCACGTACACACGCACGTACACACGCACGTACACACGTACACACACGTACACACATACGTACACACATACGTACACACATACGTACACACATACGTACACACATACGTACACACATACGTACACACATACGTACACACATACGTACACACACACATACGTACACACACACATACGTACACACACACATACGTACACACACACATACGTACACACACACATACGTACACACACACATACGTACACACACACATACGTACACACATACGTACACACATACACACATACATACACGTACGTACACACACGTACGTACACACACGCATACGTACACACGCATACGTACACACGCATACGTACACACACGCATACGTACACACGCATACGTACACGCATACGTACACGCATACGTACACGCATACGTACACGCATACGTACACGCATACGTACACGCACACGTACACGCACACGTACACGCACACATACGTACACACACACATACGTACACGCACACATACGTACACACACACATACGTACACACACACATACGTACACACACATACATACATATACACACATACATACATATACACACATACATACATATACACACATACATACATATACACACATACATACATATACACACATACATACATATACACACATACATACATATACACACATACATACATATACACACATACATACATATACACACATACATACACACACACACACACACAGCGCTGCGTAAAATGTCAGCGCTAAATAAATACTAAATAATAATCATAAAATGCACTTATTCTGATAGTCATTACTATCAGTTTAGTGTGTGGGAGGGCCCTTACTTATATGCTTAATATGCTTTACTGTTGCTTCTTGTGGTGAGCTGTGGACCTAGTGTAGAAAGTAATCTGATCAAATGTTCTACTGTGTGCTACTTTACAGTGAACTACAAGTGCACATGGAATGTAACCACCTGTGCATTTTTTGGTTTGCAATTTCGAATCTTCGGTCAAACCATTGATGCCCATGTTGGGTGGGCATGGGTTGGTGTGTTATGTACAAGTTGGGAGTTCTTTAAAGAGAACCCAAGGGGGCGTTCTTACAACGCAATCCCCATACAGAGGCTGGGTCTGTCTATAGACCCCAGGCCCCTGTTGCTATTTACTTTACTGCAAGAGTCCCCCCTGCACACTGAGACCCCATAAACCACAGCTGCGCTGTCGACACACAGCGTGTTGCAGCCAAATGTGTTCACCTCAGACTGTCAGTCTCCGTGCTCCCCCATCCTCTTAATTTGCTCCAGGCCCCCCGCCACGTCCCTTCCCTCCATGCTGATTCCCCCAATCAGCGTGGAGGGGCATGGGCAGGGACCATAGTGATTCCGGAGGGGGGGGGGGCATTAGTGGGGTAAACACAGCCGCACAGCGCAGCAGTATTTTATGGGGTCTCAGCACGAAGGCTTGGGGAAAGTTAATTAGCAAAACAGCCTGGGCTCTATAGGCAGACCCAGCCTCTGTATGGGGATTGCGTTGTAAGAACCCCGCCTCTGGTTCTGTAACACCAGTGACCTATTTAAGTTTAGGGTTCGTGCATTAATGCCTTACCTCTGTACCCAGTTTACACAGGGTTCTTCAGACACCACGAATGAGGTACCAACCCACACTAGCACGCCAATTAAAAATACAACTAAGGTGAAAAGCTACAGGCAAGCACCGCGAAAGAAGCTGACGGAGGAAGAGATAGAGAAAGAAAATGTACTGCAACGTGCTATGAACTTGATAACAGAGGAGGAGGAGGAGGAAGATCCAAATATGCATTTTGAAAAGAGCATTGTGCAACAATTGGGAAAAGTCAGCCAAGAACAAGCTTTCCTTGCCAAACTGCATATGCAACAAATCATGGTTGATGCCTACTTTGGCATGCTTACCAACGCACGTCCCACAGGGGCAGGGGCCCCCATTAATAACAATCTCATGTTTTCTATTCCAAAACCCACCCCCATGCTATTCCCCCCCCCCCCCCTCAAACACAAACCATTACCTGGACAGCCCAAGCCACTACCAGCTTCAGCAGCAGGCGAATGCCACAGAGGCTTGTGTTAACTTGAGTAGGCCCCCATTCACACAATTTGCCCATGCCAACAATATTTCCCAAACAGGGGACCCCTCTCCTTCTGACCAAGGTGGCCTACACTACACAACACTGATTTGTTGTGGTTTTTGGAATGTGACACAATTGACAAATCGTTTTTACTATACCTGTGGTGTTTTATTGATTTATTACATTTAAGTGAATAAAAACATTGCAATGTATGCACCCATGTGGAGACATTATGAATGATGCCTGCCTGCACAAGATGTATGTTATATATATGAGCAGGACGGAGGGCTATAATTGCTCACACTCCAAGTCCCTCAGCACTCGACATCACTTCATGTCCAGTGTACAAACATGAAGTGATCTCCTTGCTGGGAGTTGGGTAAGTTTCGGCTTTTTTGGTTTTGGGTAACAGGTTCCCATTAACTGTAAAGGGTAGGTTAACTGTAGTTAAAAAAATACCCGTGGGCTTCCTCCAGCCCGTTGCAGGCAGGAAGTGCCTCGGCAGTGCTCCAACCTGACAGGCAGCCTGAACAGGTCGGGTGCCCCACCAGAGTAGCCCGGGAGACTGCCTGGCACAGGCTGGAGGAAACCACAGGTAAGTGGATTAGCATGTAATTTTTTAAAGGGCTGTTTCTAGGCTAAAATGTACCCATGTACCCCCCCGGAGTCAGGTATAAGTGCCTGCAGTTTAGGTTAGCCAGGTCTAGTTGCACTCAGTATCGGCCGACCAGCTATATGTCCCCCATTATAGGTAGCCAGGCAGAGGTGCCCCAGTAGTTAAGTAGCTGCCCCCCCAGGCAGGTAGGTAGGTAACCCCCCCCCAATAGTAAAGGGGGGAGTCAGCAGCGAGGGGGGGGGGGGGGCAGCTGACCTCTCCCTCCCCTCCCTTCCTCTCCGGGCCACCCTGCTGCTCCCCCCTCTGATGCAGAGCGCAACAGCAGCCAGCAGGGAAGCGCTAGAATAGTAACAACTCACCTCCCTGGTTCCACTCGCTGGTCACTAGCCGCTGGCCTTCCCTCCTCTGCACACGCTGATACACACGCTGCTTCAGGCTAAACAGGAAGCAGCGTGTGTATCAGCTTGTGTGCAGAGGAGGAGACTAGCGGCCATGCCGAGAACCATCCCTTTAACAGAAGGAATTACATGCACCACCTACTTGAAAGTAACAGATGATGATTTGCTACCATTTATTTACATGTTATGACATGAACACATTGTAAAGTTGCACACACTATAGGGCAACGGAAACAAACATGAAAAACAAATGACATTGAAGACTAAACGACTCTGTTATACTGCCAATCAACAGCCCCATCCCCATTAAAGTAAGTCAGGTATTCTTCCCGGTTTTGGCGGGCATTTCTGGCTACATTCTGCCCCACCGCGGCCTGCAGTGAGGGAAGTGTACTTGTGTTCAAACGCCAATCGCCAGGTATCAATCGTCCTGTGGCTGGATCCACTGTATCCACACTGTTATCAGGTATATACACACCACCTTGTTTCTTCCGTAGGAAATTGTTTCACACAACACGCATAGACAATGTTCACCTTGTCCATCCTCCTATGTATTGCACTGTGGAAAACACGAAACCGATTAGCAAGGATCCCAAAGGCATTCTCTACCACTCGCCTTGCATGCGATAGTCAAAAATTAAAGATTACTGCCACCGGTCAAGCCCTTTTGGGGGAATGGCTTCAGTAGATGTTCATGCAGAGCAAATGCTTCATCTACAACAAAAACATAATTCATCCCCAAATCGGTCTGTGAGTTTGCTGGCAGGCCTAACTTGTCTGACATTAGTTGACGGTGGAACAGGCTGGATGCTATCACACCTCCGTCTGAAATGCGTCCATTCTTGCCGATGTCCACAGTTAGAACCTCATACTTAGCGTTAACAAGTGCCATTAGAACTATGCTATGAAAACCCTTATAATTGTAGTAGTAGCAGTGGCAGTGCCACGCTGGGGCTTACCCAGGCTTCAGCCCCAGCTGGCGACTCATTAGCCCCCCTAAAAGACCCCCCCCCCCGCCGTGGCCGACCCGACCTTGCTTACTGGCTGCACTGCCTGCAAGGACGAGCCTACTGACGACTGAGTGTCTGAATGGGAGGAGCTGAGGGCTTGGGCTGGCGCTGACTGTCACCACACACCAGTCACCGCCGGCCCGGGTGCTGGAGACACAGTATAGTACGCGTCACGTATCTGGCGGCGGCATGCAGGGATCACGTGACATGCAGCTTGCTCTCCTCCTCGCCCGCGCAGCTAGTAGTTGCGCCGCGGCACCCGCCCCGCATAGCCAGTCACACCGTCCGATCCAGTGGCAGTGAGTGTGACCTCCTCAGGCCCCAGCAGGCAAGGTGGCACCCACGGTGGTCTGGTCAGCAGCAGCAGCGCACACAGGTCCAGAGAGGCTACTGCAGTCTGCAGCTCAAGGTGGGCGTCCTGCTGTCCTCCTGTTCACTACTCCGGCAGCCAGCCAAATTGTTTTTTGCACCAGTCCAGGCACTGCAGGCACCCAGGCCTGAGCTGCCTTCCTGAGCCTAGCACCAGCACAGCCAGGTGGCATCACCAACCACCAGGACTGGGGGGCCCCAGCCCACCCACCACCAGCCAGGCCTTAGCTGCCCTGGGACCACCAGCCAGGCCTGAGCCCTTCCTCCCAGCCCGCCACCACCAGCTAGGCCTGAGGTGCCCTGGGGCCCCCAGCCCACTGCCACCAGCCAGGCCTGAGCTGCCCTAGGGCCCCCAGCCCACCACCACCAGCCAGGCCTGAGCTGCCCTGGGGCCCCCAGCCCACCACCACCAGCCAGGCCTGAGCTGCCCTGGGGTCCCCAGCCCACCACCACCAGGCCTGAGCTGCCCTATGGCCCCCAGCCCACCACCACCACCAGCCAGGCCTGAGCTGCCCTATGGCCCCCAGCCCACCACCACCACCAGCCACGCAGGCCTGAGGCTGCCCACCACCAGTCAGGATTGAGGTGCCCTGGGGCCCCCAGCCCACCACCACCACCAGCCTGACTACGTATACTGGGGAGAGCTATACGCCTGGCTACATATATTGGGGAGAGCTATACACCTAGCTACCTATGCTGGGGACACTGGCTGTCTGTCATTATGTGCATTTACTGGTAAAAAGTTGTCTCTTATGTGCATTTACTGGTGAAAGGCTACCTGTCAATGTGCGTTTACTTCATTTTTTTTTATGTAACTACATTAGCTGGTACAACTACATTACAGTTAATGTAGTCATGACGTCATGACCACGCCCAATTGTTCAATTACACCCCCCCCCCAGCCTGCCAGCCCTTGTGTCCCCTTTGAGCCCCCCCAAAAATCTGAAGCTGGAGCCGCCACTAAGTAGTAGGATCCATTGCCAGAAGGGGGGGATGATGCGCACATGCTTTCCATCTAAGGTGCCACCGCAGTTTGGAAAATGCCATACATCTCGAAATTCTTCGCCAACTTTCACCCGCTCATCTGGGCAAGTAGGCATCTGCAAGGAAATATAAATGAAACTAGTTATCTAGCACTTGCTGTGGTACCAAACAAAAGTTCCTAACAATTGGACTACACACACACACACACACACACACACACACACACACACACACACACACACACACACACACACACTGTTGTATTGATAGGAGTGCAACTCCTACCCAGTCTCGTTGAGACTACACGGTTGACAAAACCTGTGTCTGTCACAAGCAGTGCAAGCAAAACAAAACAATATGGGACTGGTCCTGCATATACTACCCACAAAAGGAGGATGAAACTACACAGGGAAAGAAGGTACATTAATATTTGTTGCAAGCTATCAACAAACATATACTGCCCTTTTGTTAAAAGATCAAAGCCTGGCCACGATTTAGTCTTTATAAGGAAGTTACTTAACATGGAAACTAGTTATGAGTGAAAAAGAAGATTGTATATTAATGGCAATAAGAACCTACCTTCATGTACTCTTCCTGGAGACAGGCTGCAATGGCATAACAGGTTTCGGGTATTCTCAAACCAAGCGCTTGCGGTGATATGCCAGTGGAAAACTCTAAGTCTTGCAGTGCCCTGCCAGTGGCCAGATAGCGTAAAGTAGCCACTAGTCTTTGTTCTGGTGTAATTGCCCTGCGCATGTATGAGCAGGGCCGGATTTGTGGGCAGGCCACACAGGCTGGGGACTAGGGCGGGGCAAAGGCTGGGGCGGAGTTACAACTGTTGGCAGATCAACTGTTCTATAATTGCTTCTCTGCGCAGAGCTGATTTTTTCCTCCTCGCCTCTCTCCTGCACGCACTGCTCTCTCTCCTCTTCCGCCCTTTTCCTTTACTCTGACACTGATGGGAGGGGCTGAGCAGGTCAGACGTCAGAGCTGCCCCGGGAAATTGGAGATGGAGGAACAAAGCACTGATCAGATGGACTGGTGCACAACAGCAGATGTGCTTCCACCTTCTGTGCTAGTCTGTGAGTGTGCTCACTGAGTGCCTTTATTTACACATGCTCTGGGCTAGTCTCAGTCCCCTCCAGAAGAGTCTGCATGGTAGCGATCTTGTCCTGTAGAAGTTGCCTTTCAAAGCGTCTCCCTCCTGCATACTTGGAATTCCTTAGCACTTGCAATGATAGCAGAAACATTGCCTATCATTGCAGTGTAATTTAAGAGAACAGGCTGAAAGGGCAGAGGAAGCGAAGTGAAAGCTGACTGTCTGTGTGCAGAGACTTGCAGAGTTGGTTAGTGGCTGTCTTTGTGCTGTTATGTATTCCACTCTTGAAACAAGTGTCTTGTTATATGCATAATGGAGATAGGTTTGCTTTTTATGCTGTTATTAGGGTGGTTAGGTGTTAAAAGATACAGCACAATTGCATTGGTTTGTTTGGTCACTCATTGCTGAAAACACTAGTTGGCAGTTGGTATTGCTTTAGGGCTCGTTCACACTATGGTGCACTTGTCTAAAGACTTACCATTCACACTGCAGAGTGCGTTCCCGTGCGATGTTATAACGCAGCCGGGAACATCCTAGCACATTATGCATGCATTTTCATGCATTTTTCTTCAAAGGGATGGAAGACGCATGCGATTTAGCGCATTGCAATGTGCACTTCCATGTGTTGCAATGCATGCATGAGACTGCATTTGCGCATGCGTTTCCCAGTGGGATCGACAGAAAGAACTTATGGAACTATTAGTGACCTAAGCCTATTTAAAAACGGGCTCTAGGTCTGTCACCTCCACCACATGTCAGTCCGGCCGGCCAGTCCTGCTCCTGTCCCAACGGCTCTCCGTGCAGGACATGCGCAATGCGCAGTAGTGCAAACGCACGGACACACATGGACAGGACGCAGAGACACTTAGGTATTATTATATAGGATTCATTTTGTGCACATAATATAATGGACAGTGTAATGGTTAAGGGCTCTGCCTCTGACGCAGGAGACCAGGGTTCAAATGTTGTCTCCTCCTGTTCAGTTAGCCAGCACCTATTCAGTAGGAGACCTTAGGCAAAACACTAACACTGCTCCCTAACAGGACACGCTCTATAACACTGCTACTGCCTATAGGGCGTGTCCTAGTGGCTGCAGCTCTGGCGCTTTGAAACTGCCAGGAGAAAAGCGTGATATAAGTATTCTGTGTTTTGTTTATTGGTTGGGAGGTATGGGAAAAAATGTTACTTTTCAATTATAGGTTCCACTGGCTAACTGCAGTGAACAGTTCTGCTGATTACTCTTGGGACTCATTTAATAAAAAAAAAACACATTATTTCTGCTTTAAAGGGAACCTGAGACGAGAAGCGTCTCGGGTTCCATACTTGCCTGAGGCTTCCTTAAGTCCCCTTGAGGCTGCTCGTCCCTCGCCTTCTCTCCGGGTGGTTCCTGTCACTTGCAATTCAGCCCGAATGCCTGGCCGAGTCACACTTCGTCACGCATGCCCGGCCAGGTGCGCACTCATGACTTGGCCAGGCAGGGGACAATAACTACTCAGTGAGATGGTGAGAGAGGAGCAACCTTAAGGGGGCTTAAGGAAGCCTCAGGTAAGTATGGAACCTGAGACACCTCTCGTCTTAGGTACGCTTTAAGAAATGTGAACATGTTTATTGGGCATGTGATAGTGGGAACATATAATTACTCCAACCCACCATGTGACCAGCTCCTGTGTTGTAGGTAATCATATGCAGGGCTATTTTCACATGTACAGGCTCTACTGAGATTTGGGAGGGGCGGTTGGTGAAAGTGGGCCTTGGGTGGTAAGAAGTACAAATCCGGCCCTGTGTATGAGTCTTGCTTCTTTATGTGCGGGCCAACAATTGTCAACAGCTTTACAAACGTAGTATCTGACATCCGGAGGTAATTCCGGTAACCTTCAGGAGAAGACACTTTACACTCCCGCAGCAAGTTATCATGCAAAATGTTATCGCGATCCAGAAGCCAATCCTTCGACCAAAATCTGCGTTTTGATGGCACCTTACGCTTTGCGGCTCTCTGCTCCGCTTTGTGCTGCAAAATAACAAATAAAGCTGCTGCTATACGTCTCTTCCTATTCTTCCTTCTTCTCAACCTCATTCGTTTGGAAACCGTGATGAACACTCCACACTGTGGAAACACAAAGGCAGGAAGAAGAAAGTCACTTCCACAACGGACGCTACGTCACTAAAAGCAACAAAAGGGTGTGGACGACACTCCGTGTGCACGCAACGTTCCGTATAATCTCCCGTAAACTGTTCCTTAACCACTTCAGGACCACAGTCTTTTCGCCCCTTAAGGACCAGAGCCTTTTTCTCTATTCAGACCACTGCAGCTTTCACGGTTTAATGCTCAGTCATACAACCTACCACCTAAATGAATTTTACCTCCTTTTCTTGTCACTAATACAGCTTTCTTTTGATGCTATTTGATTGCTCCTGCGAGTTTTACTTTTTATTATATTCATCAAAAAAGACATGAATTTTGGCAAAAAAATGATTTTTTTAACTTTCTGTGCTGACATTTTTCAAATAAAGTAAAATTTCTGTATACATGCAGCGCGAAAAATGTGGACAAACATGTTTTTGATAAAAAAAAACCCATTCAGTGTATATTTATTGGTTTGGGTAAAAGTTATAGCGTTTACAAACTATGGTGCCAAAAGTGAATTTTCCCATTTTCAAGCATCTATGACTTTTCTGACCCCCTGTCATGTTTCATGAGGTGCTAAAATTCCAGGATAGTACAAATACCCCCCAAATGACCCCATTTTGGAAAGAAGACATCCCAAAGTATTCAGTGAGAGGCATGGTGAGCTCATAGAAGATTTTATTTTTTGTCACAAGTTAGCGGAAAATGACACTTTCTGACAAAAAAAAGGAAAAAAAAAAGTTTCCATTTCTTCTAACTTGCAACAAAAAAAAATGAAATCTGCCACGGACTCACTATGCTCCTCTCTGAATACCTTGAAGTGTCTACTTTCCAAAATGGGGTCATTTGTGGGGTGTGTTCACTGTCCTGGCATTTTGGGGGGTGCCTAATTGTAAGCACCCCTGTAAAGCCTAAAGATGCTCATTGGACTTTTGGCCCCTTAGCGCAGTTAGGCTGCAAAAAAGTGCCACACATGTGGTATTGCCGTACTCAGGAGAAGTAGTATAATGTGTTTTGGGGTGTATTTTTACACATACCCATGCTGGGTGGGAGAAATATCTCCATAAATGACAATTGTTTTATTTTTTTTACACACAATTGTCTATTTATAGAGATATTTCTGCCACTCAGCATGGGTATGTGGAAAAATACACCCCAAAACACATTATACTACTTCTCCTGAGTACGGCGATACCACATGTGTGGCACTTTTTTGCACCCTAACTGCGCTAAGGGGCCCAAAGTTCAATGAGTACCTTTAGGATTTCACAGGTCATTTTGAGAAATTTCGTTTCAAGACTACTCCTCGCGGTTTAGGGCCCCTAAAATGCCAGGACAGTATAGGATCCCCACAAATTACCCCATTTTAGAGAGAAGACACCCCAAGGTATTCCGTTAGGAGGATGGTGAGTTCATAGAAGACTTTTTTTTTTTTGTCACAAGTTAGCGGAAATTGATTTTAATTGTTTTTTTTCACAAAGTGTCATTTTCCGCTAACTTATGACAAAAAATAAAATCTTCTATGAACTCACCATACTCCTAACGGAATACCTTGGGGTGTCTTCTTTCTAAAATGGGGTCATTTGTGGGGTTCCTATACTGCCCTGGCATTTTAGGGGCCCTAAACCGTGAGGAGTAGTCTTGAAACCAAATGTCGCAAAATGACCTGTGAAATCCTAAAGGTACTCATTGGACTTTGGGCCTCTTAGCGCACTTAGGGTGCAAAAAAGTGCCACACATGTGGTACCGCCGTACTCAGGAGAAGTAGTATAATGTGTTTTGGGGTGTATTTTTACACATACCCATGCTGGGTGGGAGAAATATCTCTGTAAATGACAATTGTTTGATTTTTTTTTACACACAATTGTCCTT
The DNA here is from genome assembly GCF_040937935.1 of Hyperolius riggenbachi. Taxonomy (NCBI): domain Eukaryota; kingdom Metazoa; phylum Chordata; class Amphibia; order Anura; family Hyperoliidae; genus Hyperolius; species Hyperolius riggenbachi. Next base: position 679,774,909 of record NC_090646.1, read on the forward strand.
TTACAGAGAGATTTCTCCCACCCAGCATGGGTATGTGTAAAAATACACCCCAAAACACAATATACTACTTCTTCTGAGTACGGCGATACCACATGTGTGACACTTTTTTGCAACCTAGGTGCGCTAAGGGGCCTAACGTCCTATTCACAGGTCATTTTGAGGCCTTTGGATTCTAGACTACTGCTCACGGTTTAGGGCCCCTTAAATGCCAGGGCAGTATAGGAACCCCACAAGTGACCCCATTTTAGAAAGAAGACACCCCAAGGTATTCTGTTAGGAGTATGGTGAGTTCATAGAAGATTTTTTTTTTGTCACTAGTTAGCGGAAAATGACACTTTGTGAAAAAAAAACAATACATATCAATTTCCGCTAACTTGTGACAAAAAATAAAATCTTCTATGAACTCATCATACACCTAACAGAATACCTTGGGGTGTCTTCTTTCTAAAATGGGGTCACTTGTGGGGTTCCTATACTGCCCTGGCATTTTACGGGCCCAAAACTGTGAGTAGTCTGGAAACCAAATTTCTCAAAATGACTGATCAGGGGTATAAGCATCTGCAAATTTTGATGACAGGTGGTCTATGGGGGGGCAAATTTTGTGGAACCGGTCATAAGCAGGGTGGCCTCTTAGATGACAGGATGTTTTGGGCCTGATCTGATGGATAGGAGTGCTAGGGGGTGACAGGAGGTGATTGATGGGTGTCTCAGGGGGCGGTTAGAGGGGAAAATAGATGCAGTCAATGCACTGGGGAGGTGATCGGAAGGGGGTCTGAGGGGGACCTGAGGGTTTGGCCGAGTGATCAGGAGCCCACACGGGGCAAATTAGGGCCTGATCTGATGGGTAGGTGTGCTAGGGGGTGACAGGGGGTGATTGATGGGTGTCTCAAGGTGTGATTAGAGGGGGGGAAATAGATGCAAGCAATGCACTAGCGAGGTGATCAGGGCTGGGGTCTGAGGACGTTCTGAGGTGTGGGCGGGTGATTGGGTGCCCGCAAGGGGCAGATTAGGGTCTAATCTGATGGGTAACCGTGACAGGTGGTGATAGGGGGTGATTGATGGGTAATTAGTGGGTGTTTAGAGGAGAGAAGAGATGTAAACACTGCACTTGGGAGGTGATCTGATGTCGGATCTGCGGGCGATCTATTGGTGTGGGTGGGTGATCAGATTGCCCGCAAGGGGCAGGTTAGGGGCTGATTGATGGGTGGCAGTGACAGGGGGTGATTGATGGGTGGCAGTGACAGGGGGTGATTGATAGGTGATTGACAGGTGATCAGTGGGTTATTACAGGGAATAACAGATGTAAATATTGCACTGGCGAATTGATAAAGGGGGGTCTGAGGGCAATCTGAGCGTGTGGGCGGGTGATTGGGTGCCCACGAGGGGTAGATTAGGGTCTAATCTGATGGGTAACAGTGACAGGTGGTGATAGGGGGTAATTGATAGGTGATTGATGGGTAATTAGTGGGTGTTTAGAGGAGAGAATAGATGTAAACAATGGATTTGGGAGGTGATCTGATGTCGGATCTGCGGGCGATCTATTGGTGTGGGTGGGTGATCAGATTGCCCGCAAGGGGCAGGTTAGGGGCTGATTGATGGGTGGCAGTGACAGGGGGTGATTGATGGGTGGCAGTGACAGGGGGTGATTGATAGGTGATTGACAGGTGATCAGTGGGTTATTACAGGGAATAACAGATGTAAATATTGCACTGGCGAAATTGATAAAGGGGGGTCTGAGGGCAATCTGAGCGTGTGGGCGGGTGATTGGGTGCCCGCAAGGGGTAGATTAGGGTCTAATCTGATGGGTAACAGTGACAGGTGGTGATAGGGGGTGATTGATAGGTGATTGATGGGTAATTAGTGGGTGTTTAGAGGAGAGAATAGATGTAAACAATGGATTTGGGAGGTGATCTGATGTCGGATCTGCGGGCGATCTATTGGTGTGGGTGGGTGATCAGATTGCCCGCAAGGGGCAGGTTAGGGGCTGATTGATGGGTAGCAGAGACAGGGGGTGATTGACTGGTGATTGACGGGTGATTGACGGGTGATTGACAGGTGATTGACAGGTGATCAGGGGGGGATAGATGCATACAGTACACGGGGGGAGGGGTCTGGGGGGGGGGTCTGGGGAGAATCTGAGGGGTGGGGGGGTGATCAGGAGGGGGCAGTGGGCAGGGGGGGGGATAAAAAAAAAATAGCGTTGACAGATAGTGACAGGGAGTGATTGATGGGTGATTAGGGGGGTGACTGGGTGCAAACAGTGGTCTGGGGGGTGGGCAGGGGGGGGTCTGAGGGGTGCTGTGGGCGATCAGGGGGCAGGGGGGGGGAAATCAGTGTGCTTGGGTGCAGACTAGGGTGGCTGCAGCCTGCCCTGGTGGTCCCTCGGACACTGGGACCACCAGGGCAGGAGGCAGCCAGTATAATAGTCTTTGTATACATTACAAAGCCTATTATACTATTTCCATGCGGCGATCCGGGTGCTAGTAACCCGCCGGCGCTTCCGAACGGCCGGCGGGTTACTACGAGCGGTGGGCGGAGCCAGTCCCCGGCGGCTGATCGCGTCACGAATGACGCGATCGCCGCATAGCCACCCACGCAGCCGCCCCCGCCGATGGGCGTATTGCGGTCGTTTGGGCCCGGACTTTGCCGCCGCCCATCGGCTGGGGGCGGTCCTCAAGTGGTTAATGTGTACAGCTAATTGATCCAGCGACAACTTCCGCAAAGTCGCTAGAGAGTTCGTGCCTCATGTGTACAAGTGTCGCAAATGTACAACTGTCGTCGCTGGAGACAGTCGCTTGTAGCTTGTCTCTATGCAACTACCCTGTTTTGTCCCTCGTGAGTATGGGCCATAAGACTGGGCAAGTAAGGCCTCACTTCCACGAGCAGTTGATAGGCAGTAAAAAGCCTTTCAAACTCACAACTGGTCACTGAGCACACAGAGTTCACCTGCCCATGGAAATGAGCCCTTAGGCCTAGTGCACACCAGAGCGGTTCTGCTGCGGTTTGCGATCCGCTTGCGGGTCCGCTGGGGTAATGTATTTCAATGGGCTGGTGCACACCAGAGCGGGAGGCGTTTTGCAGAAACGCATACTCCCGGGCTGCTGCAGATTTTGGATTGCGGAGACGTTTCTGCCTCAATGTTAAGTATAGGAAAAAATGCAAACCGCTCTGAAAAACAGCACTTCAGAGCGGTTTGCGAGGCGGTTTTTGTTACAGTAGCTGTTCAGTAACAGCTTTACTGTAACAATACATGAAATCTACTACACCAAAACCGCTTCACAAAACCGCAAAACGCTAGCTGAAAACGCTACAGAAAAAGAAAAAGCGTTTCAAAATCTGCTAGCATTTTGCGGATCTGCTAGCGGTTTTTGGTGTACACCAGGCCTTAGTGTTTGAATTGTGTATATTTCCTTGCTCTTGGTATAGCAAATGGTTTTGGAACCCCAACAACATTTTTGTGACTTGCATTGCATAATGTGTGCTGTGAATGCATACTTTGAACTTTGAAGGTATAGCTCAGAAAATTGATTAAATTATATATTGATTTTTTTTTTAATTGTGGGACGTTGTGTTGCATTGTAATTTTGTTGCAACTAACTTCGCAACACAAAGTTGTAATGCACATGAACACTGTTACCATTGCATAAAGGACTGCAACGTCCCGTTGGGAGCTTGGCCTGAGTACTATAAGTTGCGCTATTAGGTTGACTCGCAGTACTAGGCTCCTGTGACTGTTGCTATGGTAATGTGTGCTACCAAGGGTTAGCGGCCTTAGTAACTGGGGTTACTTTCAGGGCTCGTTTCCACTATAGCGAATCCGCATGCGGGCACTGCACGCGGATTCGCATAGGCAAAGTGGATAGGGCTGTTTCCACTTGTGCGGCTGCGGCAGCGTTTTTTGGTGCGGCAGAAATCTGCACGGCAGGGCAGTCAGATTTCGCGTGCAGAAGGAATGTGTGCGAATCGCCGCTAATGTAACTAATAGGGAAATCGCATGCGGGGTGACCATGCGTTTTTTGCTGCGAAATCGCATGCGATTTCGCATAGGTATTAATGTTAATTTACTCAGGCGGTGACATGGTTAAATTCGCATACAGCCTTACCTATGCGGAATCGCATGCGAAATCGCGGCAAAAACGCATGCGGAATCGCACCCGCATGCGATTTCGTCCGCGGTGGAATGCAGGCGATTCCGCAACGCTATGGTGGAAACGGGCCCTCAGTGATTGCATAAGTATTACCGGGATCGGTTGAAAAGGGCGCCCGAGCTGCCTGTATGAAAAGGGCGCCGCCATAGACATCAATGTTATTTCTGGAAATATGGGCTACAAGGTGTAGAAAAAGGCGCCCAAGTTTTGATATAGGCTACAAGCGGGCTCCCCTTTGTAGCCCATATTTTTCGGCTACAAGGTTTTCGGCTACAGTAGGATGCCCCTTTGTAGCCCATATTTTTTTCGGCTACAAGGTTTTCGGCTACAGCAAGGTGCCCCTTTGTAGCCCATATTATTGCCTTTTTTTGTAGCCTATGTTTTTATATGGGCTACAAGCGCTGGAAGCTGAATTATTTCATTCCCCCACTATCCATGGTGGCCTGGAGGGGGAATAGTAATTTACACATCCCGGAGTTTTTTCGTAGCCGAAGTTTTTATATGGGCTACACCAGGCGCCTTTTTTTTTGTAGCCGAAGTTTTTATATGGGCTACACCAGGCGCCTTTTTTTTTTTGTAGCCGAAGTTTTTATATGGGCTACACCAGGCGCCTTTTTTGTAGCCGGAGTTTTATATGGGCTACACCAGGCGCCTTTTTTGTAGCCGGAGTTTTATATGGGCTACACCAGGCGCCTTTTTTGTAGCCGAAGTTTTTATATGGGCTACACCAGGCGCCTTTTTTTGTAGCCGAAGTTTTTATATGGGCTACACCAGGCGCCTTTTTTTACCGGCGCCCTTTTCATGTAGACCCGTATTACCATGGGTCATGGTCAGTGTAACCTGCATTAGTGTCATTGAATGGCAATATTATGCTTGTGATTTGTGCATGGCAGTATAAATGCATTTTAAAGACAGCTCTATTTATTATTATGTTGAGTGTGGTAAGCATTTTCTGTTTTTATTGTATATTCCCTTTAGAGATGGAACAGTTTGAGGTTTGGGTGGATGAGGCTGATCGCGTAGACAGCATGCAAAGCTATGAGCAGCAAACAAGCCGTTCCAAACCTTTAGGAGCACAAGTAGGCGTCTGCTTACCAATACTGAACTTATGAGCCTGACCAGATTGAACAGGGCAGCCTTTGATGAGCTCTATGCTCGTCTGGACCCCTATTTCAGGCCATTAACATCTAGAAGTCATGCAGTTAGTGGGCAAACTAACATTTTTAGCCTGCCTGCAGTTACAGGCCAATGGGAGCTTTCAAAGGCTGGAAGAGTTCGCCTGTGAGGTGTCCCAGTCCACCATGAGCAGGGCTCTAGCCCAGTTCCTGAACGGCATGAGTATAAGCCGAGACTTTATACACTTTCCTCGGTCTTGTGCCCAATGGGATGCAGTCAAGGTGGCATTTTACCATCTTGCCCAAATGGCCAATGTCATAAGGCCACTGAGTGCACCCATGTCACTTGTTCCTCCAAGTGTTGACAAGTATATGTACAGGAACCAGAAATATGAAAATTCACTGAATGTCCAAATAGTGTGGCCTTGACATGTAAATGTTCAGTGTTGTAGCTGTCTTCCCTGGATCCTACCACGATGCCCATATCCTGCGCAATCCCTGCCTGTACACATTTTTTTTGAAGCAGTGTCTGGATGGTGGCTGGTTGCTTAGGAAGTATTATTTAAACTATTACGTTTTGTGATGGACAGATTTTATTTTTTTTGTTTTAAGGTGATGCAGGACACCCTTGCCTGCCCTGGCTTATGACACCTCTTGGCCAGCAAAGCAACTCAACTGAAGAAGCCTATAAGAGCACATGAGAACCCAGTATTTTAGAGTGTTTTGGCCATTTAATGTCACGGTTCTGCCACCTAGACCACACTGGAGGCACACTAGTGTACAACCCAGCGAAGGTCATGAACATGCTCTGCTTCTGCAGACACTGTCATCTTTAGGAATCAAGGGACAAGCACATTCCTGGATCTTTTCTTATCTCTCTGGACGCTCTTACACTGTCTCCTTCTCTAACACCAATTCCTCTCCACACCCACTGTCTGTTGGTGTACCTCAAGGCTCTGTTCTTGGGCCACTTCTTTTCTCAATCTACACCCGTGGCCTGGGACAACTAATCAACTCTTTTGGCTTCCAGTATCACCTCTATGCGGATGACACCCAAAGCTATCTCAGCTCCTCACCTGTCCTCACTACTATCCAGAGTCCCCGACTGTCTACGTGCTGTTTCTGCATTCATGTCCTCCCGCTTCCTCAAACTCAACATGACTAAAACGGAAATTGTGACTTTTCCACCATCGCTATCTACACCCCCACCAATTGCAACCATAACGGTAGACAACACCCCAATAACCTCAACCACTAAGGCCCGCTGCTTGGGGGTTATACTTGACTCAGAGCTCTCCTTTAAACCTCACATTGCCTCCTTAACCACCACCTGCTATTTCCAGCTCAAAAATATATTCCGTATCCGTCCCTTCCTCACACAAGAGGCCACCAAAATGCTTGTTCATGCCTTAATCGTCTCCCGCCTAGACTACTGCAACACCCTGCTCTGTGGCCTACCAAAAAACAGGCTAGCACCTCTCCAATAGAGTTGGGCCGAACGGTTCGCCGGCGAACCTGGTTCGCGCGAACCTAGGTGGTTCGCGTGCGGGTACCGCACGCGAACTTTATTGCGGAAAAGTTCGCCCCATTGCGGTTCGCCCCATAATGCACTGAGGGTCAACTTTGACCCTCTACATCACAGTCAGCAGGCCCAGTGTAGCCAATTAGGCTACACTAGCCCCTGGAGCCCCACCCCCCCTTATATAGGCAGGCAGCGGCGGCCGTGGCCACTCGTGTGCCTGCATTAGTTAGAGTAGGGCGAGCTACTGCAGTCTCTCATAGGGAAAGATTAGTTAGCCTTAGCTTGTCCCTGGCTGCATACCTGTTCATTGATCCTGCCACTGCATACCTGTTCATTGATCCTGCCACTGCATACCTGTTCATTGATCCTGCCACTGCATACCTGTTCATTGATCCTGCCACTGCATACCTGTTCAGTGATCCTGCCACTGCATACCTGTTCATTGATCCTGCCACTGCATACCTGTTCATTGATCCTGCCACTGCATACCTGTTCATTGATCCTGCCACTGCATACCTGTTCATTGATCCTGCCACTGCATACCTGTTCATTGATCCTGCCACTGCATACCTGTTCAGTGATCCTGCCACTGCATACCTGTTCATTGATCCTGCCACTGCATACCTGTTCTGTGAACCCACCACTGCATACCTGTTCTGTTCAGTGGACCCGCCACTGTATACCTGTTTAGTGAACCCGCCACTGCATACCTGTTCTGTTCAGTGGACCCGCCACTGTATACCTGTTCAGTGGACCCGCCACTGCATACCTGTTCTGTTCAGTGAACCCGCCACTGCATACCTGTTCTGTTCAGTGGAGTTTGGTGTGTCAGTGTGAAGCAGTACCTTAATTACACTCCCTGATTGATGTATACACATGCAAGATGTTTTAAAGCACTTTAGGCCTGTCATTTAGCATTCAATGTGATTTCTGCCCTTAAAACGCTGCTTTGCGTCAAATCCAGATTTTTCCCGGTGACTTTTGGCGTGTATCCCACTCCGCCATGCCCCCCTCCAGGTGTTAGACCCCTTGAAACATCTTTTCCATCACTTTTGTGACCAGCATAATTTTTTTTTTTTTCAAAGTTCGCATCCCCATTGAAGTCTATTGCGGTTCGCGAACTTTAACGCGAACCGAACCTTCCGCGAAAGTTCGCGAACCCGGTTCGCGAACCTAAAATCGGAGGTTCGGCCCAACTCTACTCTCCAATCCATTCTAAATTCAGCAGCCCGCCTCATTCACCTCTCCACACGCTCTTCTGATGAAGCCCCACTGTGCCGTTCTCTCCACTGGTTACCCATTACCCAGAGGATCCAGTTCAAACTCCTGACTATATAGATATTGTCCCTCCCGCAACCTTCACTCCTCCCAAGAAATTCTCCTGGCCTCTAAGCTGATCACCTCCTCTCATGCTCGCATCCAGGACTTTACACGAGCATCACCCCTTATCTGGAACTCTCTTCCACAGCCTGTACGTCATGCTCCAAACCTGGACATCTTCAAACGCACTCTTAAAACACACCTTTTCAGACAATCTTATAACATTCTATAGCCCTTTATTTACTTATTTGTCACAATGTAATCAGAGGCAAAGAATCACTGCCTCATCCATCCTCCACCCCCTTACCTAGTGTGTTCCCCACTACCCATTAGATTGTAAGCCCGCAAGGGCAGGGTCATCCTCCTAATGTTTACTGTTCTTGTAACAATATTTGTGCTGCTTGGAACTCTGCTGTACATTTGTTAGTTGTATCTATGTTCCCCTTGTCGTCTTATTGTGCTTTGTAAAGCACTGCGGAATATGTTGGCGCTATATAAATAAAAAAATAATAATAATAATATTAGTGGCCTGGTGTGTCTTACACAACATTTGCTTGAAAGGGAATCTCACTGGCTACAGGTTTTGTCATATTGAGGTCTGAGGACAACGGCTTGGATGATGAGGTCCAAGAGATCAGCCAAGCAGGCAATCTAGTCATGCAAAGGATAATAGATTTCTGTATAACTGTAGCCTGACTTCACAACCAACACTGATCCAGATGGATTCTTGGGGACGTTTTGGTGTAAATTTTGGTGCACGCCCTCAAAAAAAAAAACCCCAAAAAAAACACCCCATGCATGCATACACACAAAACCTTTATGGATTTGTAAGACATACAGCATAAAGGTAAGATTTGGTGGTGCAATACAATGGGGACCCAGTGTTGCTGGTAGACACCTATTTTTAGGAACACCTGTTCTCATGCAGTTTCAATGTATCTAGGGGTGTGGTCCTGGTCAAGACAATCTCCTGAACTCCAAACTGAATGTCAGAATGGGAAAGAAAGGTGATTTAAGCAATTTTGAGCGTGGCATGGTTGTTGGTGCCAGATAGGCCGGTCTGAGTATTTCATAATCTGCTCAGTTACTGGGATTTTCATGCACAACCATTTCTAGGGTTTACAAAGAATGGTGTGAAAAAGGGAAAACATCCAGTATGCGGCAGTCCAGTGGGTGAAAATGCCTTGTTAATGCTAGAGGTCAGAGGAGAATGGGCCAACTGATTCAAGCTGATAGAAGAGCAACGTTGACTGAAATAACCACTTATTACAACCGAAGTATGCAGCAAAGCATTTGTGAAGCCACAACACACAATATTGAGGCGGATGGGCTACAACAGCAGAAGACCCCACTGGGTACCACTCATCTCCACTACAAATAGGAAAAAGTGGCACCAATTTGCACAAGCTCACCAAAATTGGACAGTTGACTGGAAAAATGTTGCCTGTCTGAGTCTCAATAGAGTCAGAATTTGGCGTAAACAGAATGAGAACATGGATCCATCATGCCTTGTTACCACTGTGCAGACTGCTGGTGGTGGTGTAATGGTGTGGGGGATGTTTTCTTGGCACACTTTAGGCTCTTTAGTGCCAATTGGGCATTGTTTAAATGCCACAGGCTACCTGAGCATTGTATCTGACCATGTCCATCCCTTCATGACCACCATGTACCCATCCTCTGATGGCTACTTCCAGCACAATAATGCACCAATGTTACAAAGCTCAAATCATTTCAAATTGGTTTCTTGAACATGACAATGAGTTCACTGTACTAAAATGGCCCCCACAGTCACCAGATCTCAACCCAATTGAATAGAGCATCTTTGGGATGTAATGGAACGGGAGCTTCGTGCCCTGGATGTGCATCCCACAAATCTCCAACTACAAGATGCTATCCTGTCAATATGGGCCAACATTTCTAAAGGATGCTTTCAGCACCTTGTTGAAACAATGCCACATAGAATTAAGGCAGTTCTAAAGGTGAAAGGAGGTGAAACACTATTAGTATGGTGTTCCTAATAATCCTTTAGGCGAGTATGGTAGATTATATATACTCAGTCCAGCATTGAAAATTACCCTCGATCTTGGCAGCATAAATATCCACAGAGCAGCGGGTGGATTAGTAGTGATGTGGGACGCTTCTTGCAATCTCCATGGCAGTGGTGGGCATGCGGAAGTCCATATGGGTGGAGTTACACCTATACTTCATGCTAGTGGTGGGCGTGGTGAAGTCAGTAGGGGTGGAATTACACCTTAAGCCACCATTCACTGTGCTTCCCAAAGTCCCGGCAAGGAATGGACAATAATTTAGGAAAAGACAGATGTTTCGGCTAGGTCACCTCCAAGCAAGTACAGGAGAGAAAAAAAAAACAATACAATAAGGATGCCAGGTTTCCTTTGTTTCTTTGAGTATGCGCCTCTGAACCTACTGAGCACATTTAGCAAACTATTTGCCTCTCAGGCATTTTCTGAATACAGACTAAGGTTTAATTTAAAGGATTTTTTTTTTAAGCCAAAGTAAAAATCAAAAATGACATCCAATATTTTACTTTATTTGGACTATATCGATATATAAAATCAGTTTCCATGGACTGTCAGGGTTATCAGTGAGGTTCTTTATATTGAAGTTTTCACCTTTCATACATGAAAATACGTCTAATGGCCCATACTCACGAGGGACAAAACACTGTAGTTGCATAGAGACAAGCTACAACCGAAAGTCTCCAGCGACGACAGTTGTATGTTAGAGACACTTGTACACATGAGGCAACAAGCTAATAGCGACTATGCGGAAGCTGTTGCATAGCGACAAATGTTGCAAGACTAACTGTACACATGAAGAAACAGAATACATGCAACAATAGTAAAAGTTGCGTGCGCACAAAGTGTCGTCCACACCTTTTGTCGCTTTTAGTGACGTAGCGTCCGTTGTGGAAGTGACCTTCTTCCTACCTTTGTGTTTCCTCCTCATAGTGTGGAATGTTCATCATGGTTTCCAAACGAATTAGGTTAAGAAGAAAGAAGAATAGTTAGACGTATAGCAGCAGCTTTAGTTGTGATTTTGCTCGACGCTGCGGAGCAGAGAGCCGCAAAGCGTAAGGGTGCCATCAAAGCGCCGATTTTGGTCAAAGGATTGGCTTTTGGATCGCGATAACATTTCGCATGATAACTTGCTGCGGGAGTGTAAAGTGTCTTCTCCTGAAGGTTACCGGAATTACCTTCGGATGTCAGATGCTACGTTTCAAAAGCTGTTGACAATTGTTGGCCCGCACATAAAGAAGCAAGACTCATACATGCGCAGGGCCATTACACCAGAGTAAAGACTAGTGGCTACTTTATGCTATCTGGCCACTGGCAGGTCGCTGCAAGACTTTGTTCTCCACTGGCATCTCACCGCAAGCGCTTGATCTGATAATACCTAAAACCTGTTATGCCATTGCAGCCTGTCTCCAGTACATGAAGGTAGGTTCTTATTGCCATGAATATGGGAGCTTTCTTTTTCACTCATAACTAGTTTCCATGTTAAGTAACATCCTTATAGAGAATAAGTGGCCAGGCTTTGATCTTTTAACAAAAGGGCAGTATATGTTTGTTGATAGCTTGCAAATAATATTAATGTACGTTCTTTCCCTGTGTAGTTTGGTAGTTTCATCCTTTTGTGGGTAGTATATGCAGGCCCAGTCCCATATTATTTTGTTTTGTTTGTTGCAATGCTTGTGACAGACACAGGTTTTGTCAACCGTGTAGTCATGAGACTGGGTTGGAGTTGCACTCCTATCAATACAGCAATTAGATGTCAGATGTTAATAAAAAAAAATGCAGCAACGTCAGGTGTGTGCATGCGTGTACTTGCGTGTGTTTGTCTGCGTGTGCGTTTGTGTGGATGCGTGCGTGCGTGTGTTTGCCTGTGTGCGCGCATGTTTGCGTGGTGTGTGTGTGTGTGTGTGTGTGTGTGTGTGTGTCTTTCCATAATGGATGCAGCAATTCCCTCCCGATTATTGAAAGGGACTAGTTTTGTACATGTTAGATTTGTTTTAATCTATATCTTTGCATTCACTTTTCAGAGCTGATCAGGGACATTCACACCCCTGCAGAAGATGATGGTCACACGACTGATACAGAGAAACTCAGTAAGCTATTTTTGACTCCTGCAATGGCATGTTTCCCTAGCAATTCCTTGCCAACAGCCGCCCTCTTCCCCCCACCCCCCCTTCCGCTCCAATCGTGGACAATCCCATTTGCAATCCACCTGTGACTGATTACACTATCTTCATCTTCAGTGGGCAGCACACCTTGTCTGAGTTAACCACCATTGTTTTGTTTCTATTGTGTTTCTCCAGATCTGCGGGTACAGCAAGCATCAGAGGCGCACAGTACATCCGCCGCCACCGCCTTGGAACTGGCTGAGGACTCGGCAGAGGAGGAAGAAGCTTCTGAGCCCCAAAGTAAGTATTATGTAATACGTAGGGGCCAACCCAGTGTTTTGAAGGGCGGATTGGTGAAGGGGACACACGATGCCATTTGCCCTCACAACCAAACCACTAAGTGATGCGTGCACACAGCAGGGCACAAGGTTGTGCTAATACTTGTTTCAGTTAAGTTCTCTATAGCTGCTCCATGCTCTGTACACACGCAGCTGCTGCTCCATGCTCTGTACACACGCAGCTGCTGCTCCATGCTCTGTACACACGCAGCTGCTGCTCCATGCTCTGTACACACGCAGCTGCTGCTCCATGCTCTGTACACACGCAGCTGCTGCTCCATGCTCTGTACACACGCAGCTGCTGCTCCATGCTCTGTACACACGCAGCTGCTGCTCCATGCTCTGTACACACGCAGCTGCTGTGTGCTCTGTATACAAGCAGATGGTACATCCAAACTCATGCATTATATACCTCCCATGTCTTTATTCCTTGCATGCCCTCCCGTCACCCCTACAAGACCCCTACCCTGCACTATGAAGCTGTATACTGATCAATTCAGTCTTTTAATCAATGTCGTGTCCACACACAGGTACCTGCACTATGCATCTCCCACCCACACTGGAGTCCCAGATAGAGGATGATGACCCCGCGGACGAAATGTTGGTGGTCCGAAGAGTTCATAGTAAGTGTACACAATGTTCACCATCTTCTGTTTCAAACCCACAATGTGTGGTATGTTTAGGTACAGAACCGTGGGACACTTATTACGCACGCATTGTCCCCACACTTCAGCCCACAAATTCCACCTTGGTACGAATCCGCTCTGCTGAAATAATACTAATACCAGTAGATGTCTTGGGCTTTGACCACAGATTTCCACAGACTGACAACTGATTTCCTACACCAATGCACTGGCTAACTTTGGTTTTGGTTGTTGACAGGCAGACTCACCACCCAAGTGCCGGACAGGACCGCAGAGCCGGACAGGACCACTGAGGCTGCACCTGGCCCAAGTCGGCAGGTTCAATTACAAAGTGAGTTTCTATTTTTGTTAACTTTTCATTTTACTTCTTTTGAATAAATTTGTGGGTTTTAAAACCTTTTTACCTCTGTAGCCCCTCAATAGTTAAAATTCTGATCACAATGAACCTTGCTCACTAGTACATGTGCTAATTACCCCCACAACACCCTGGTGTTTTGCCTTCCCTTCAGCATGCAGCTCCAGACATGCACAGGAACAAAACAACCCGAATAACAGTAAACAGGTGTTTAGACATACTTTGATCTTTATGGACACCTGTTAACATAGTTTGGGTTGTATTGTATTGTCTAGAGATGAGCGTAATGACTTAATTACGATTTCACGAAATTTCGCGTAATTAGTGTAATTACGATTATGGCCGTAAGTGCATAATCGTAATGAAGGAGGATTTCGCAAAATTCCGCGTAAGCGTAATTTTCGCATTACAGTGGGTATCGCGAAATTAAGTTTGCCTTGCATGCAAACGTTTGTAAGCGTAGTTTACACCCTTGAACTGCGCATGCTTAGTTTTTACATTTAACGCGAAAAAGCATTTATATGCGAAAATTTGTTAGCGTTCGTCTAACTACCGCTGATTCGCTTCTGATTGGCTAATGCGAACAAGTAATTTTTTATAGCTAACAAGTAATTACGAAATTTGCGAAATTACGAAGAAATGCGAAATTACAGTATGGTTTAACGCGAAATTACATTATGGTTTAACGGGAAATTACGTCATGAACGAAACGCGAAATTACGCGTTGAAAATTACGCTTACGGTATTTTCAATTACGATTTTAATGGCAATTACGCTACTATAATTTTGCATCGTAATAGCAAATTTTGCATGCGTAATTATAGTAACACCAAATTTCGAAAATTTCGGCTCAACTCTAGTATTGTCCCAATGCATTTAGGGATTACAGCTTTGCATGCTGAAAGGAAGGGAACATACTGGAAGTACCCAGAGGGCTTGATGGAAGTACTGCATTACCATTCTGACATGCCCCTATTCATCACAGCAGACAGGATCAAAGCACTGTCAAAACCACTTTGTACTTTACTTCCTTATTAGGAAACCCTAGATTTGTGCACGGAACTTGAAGTTTGAAGTTTTCCATTTCTCTTCATATAGATATAATGGCAGAAATTCAGGACATCCGGGCACTGTTGGCTGGTCTAGAAACCACAATGACCAGGGGCTTGGAGGAGGCCAACAGCCGTTTAGACCGCGTGGCCAGAGCCTGCGTCTAGTTGGAGCAGTAGTGCTCAGTATTGTAAATATTGATTTTAATGTTATTTTAATCATTTTTATGCCTTAGCTTTTGCCAGCTACTCATTTGTCTATTTTTTTTTGCATTTTTTGCTGTTCACGCTGCTGCTGTTCAAGCCACGCTCATCCCCACACAAGATCTCCCCCCAGCACTCTTACCACACTTTTCTGTTCTGTTGCAGCACTAATATCACTCACAGTACGTTGGCTGATTTCATTTAAAGCTAACCTCCCTCACCTATGAAGCACGTATCCATATGTAATGGTCATTTGCAGCTTTCTTTCCCACCGCACGCTATTGCACGCTTATTGCTTATGGTGACGATGTTCTATCCACTTCCTAATCACTTTCAACAACTTTTTTTGTTGCAGCGCGCACCGGCACCCCCCATTCCACTGCAGGACAACAAACAACCGGGAACAAAAAAGAACGGATTGGCACTTTTCTTATTTGTTTAATTGGTTTTATTCTTTGTTAAAACATTTCAACATTCAAACATTTGTTTGCTGAGTTTTATCAGTTTTTATGTATTTGTTTATATTTTTTATACCCCCCCCCCCCCCCCCCCCCAAAAAAAAAAAAATTCCCTACAATGAGAAAAAAAAATAAACCTGTTTTTTTTTTCAGAATGTACACAATGTAGTCCAGAAATTACTCGTCCGTAGGACCAGTCAGCACAGTTTCTGCCAGCTCACTATCCACCGAAGGGGCTTCACGTAAACACGATACAAGGTCAGGACGGGATCCACCTAAACCTATTAAACAGAGGGATACAAAAACAAAAAACAAAAAACAGGAGTCATCATGTATGGAGGAATCAGACACACACAGGGGTGGGGGGAGGGGGGCCCTGTGGGCCCTCGGGCCCCCAGTCATACCTCAGGTTCCTGTGTCAGTGTCTCTGCATCTCCATTGTCTACACCAGTTTTTTTTAGGAATAGCACAGGCGGGGAAAGGAGAGATGGGCCCTGGGCGATAATGGATTTGGTAGGCTCGAGTGCTATGCAGATCATCAATTTTACAGGAGATTCCATCCCAAGTCCGTATCTATCTTTATTGGCCAAAGGCTTGGGCTTTTGCCCTACCTAGAATGTTGATATATTTGATACTATTGTGGATCTGCA